>NC_018241.1:12893-97607 GCF_000227135.1 Leishmania donovani | reverse complement strand
CGGGTGGTGGGTGGTGGGCTTGGGTAGAGCGCAGTTTAGCTCATGCGCGATGGCAGAGAACGGCCACGTATCAACGAGCATCTCCCAGCTATTGCATTCACCGAGCACGTCGGTAGGCGCGTTTCGTGTAAAGGGAACGCGAGGAGAGATCAAGACATAGACGCAGACAGGGTGACGGCGCAGACATAAGAAACGCGAGCTGGCAGACATACACGGACATCAGCAAGTAGCGCTTAGCGCCAGGTCCGTAGATACAGGAAAAGGCGGGGGGAGGGGAGGGATGGGGTGGGGTGGCACGCCGCAAGCAGAGAAGAAATATGACAAGGAGAAGGACGGCGATGGCGTGAGGCGAAGGCGACTGTTGGGCCACAGAGAGATTGCGGCGCTGGTGGGGCGCCGCAGCGGTTTTTCGGCTGGTCGCGATGGTGAAGAGAGAAGCGCGTTGAATTGCGGTGCCGTGGCTAACGCACAACTACCGGAGATGAAAGCAAGAGAGCAGCGAACACCGTCCGCAGAGAAACATCGCACGAGTAACCGAAAGAAACGTGAATGGGCAACCGACCTCACCAACACGAACCTGCATCCTTCCTTTCTCCTGTCAGAGACAAGCAGAGAAGCAGTCGCGGGAGGGGGCAAGGGGGGAGGGCTAAGGAAAGCGGCGGAGCGAAGACGGAAGCCGACAAGAAAGACGAGCAAGACACACGGCAAAGAAAGGAGCGAAGAGGCAGCTGTAAAGACAGCGATAGCAGAGGAAAGCGAAGCGGCGGCGACGTCGTGCGTATGTACGCCTGTGTATGCGTAGGCGAAAGGGGTAGGGAGGGGATGACGTGGTGGAGGCTCAGCTGTCCCCCCTTCGCGCATTCCTGCGCATGCACGCGGCGCCACCACCCGCACTGCGCCTTCTCTGCGTCTATCGTATTACTCCTCTCGCTCGACTTGACATGCAGGCAGTCGGCATTCAGCCTTCGGTGTGCGCAGCAGAGCTCTCGCTGAATATACAGGCACAGACGCACACGCACAAGCGTATGCAACCGCAAACGCGAACGCAGAGAGGGGGCGAGGAGGGGTCGGCGCCGTAGAGTGCGTGGCCCCTTGACAGTGTCCTCTACCCTTCCCGCTGTGACATGTTCGTGTGTTGACTCACACGCGTTCATGCACGCGCACATCCTTAGGTGGACGGAGTTCAGAGGAATGGAGTGGAGCGGACGGTGGCTCGTACAGGCCTGCGCCCGACTAGCAGCTGTCAGGGGAGCTTGTCTGAATGTTCTTCCACAGCTGGTAGCTGCCGGATACGACCCCAATAATGACCACGACACACCCGTAGAAGCCGAGACCGAAGACGAGAATGTACTCCCAGAAGCGAAGCGTTCGACCCTTCCGCAGCGCCCAGCGTTCGCGTCTCACGTAGTCCAGCGCGGCGGGCACGACGAGGCCAACGATGCCGCAGCCAAGCGAGCCGGATATGGACAGGACAAGCCCATAGTACGGAACAGTGAAGGCAGCCGAGGCACTCAGAATGAGGTATGAGATACGCAGCAGGTTCGGCTTGATGTCCCAGTAGTGGGTGAGCCGTGTAATCCCTAGCAGTCGCCGGTCCGATAGCTCGCACAGCGGGAACGTGTTCTGCGGGATGATCGTGAGAGATGCGAGGAAGAGCAACGCGCTCGCCGCGGTCCGCAATGGGCCGGACTTCAGCGACACCGTCATGACGGAGCAGGTGTGGTTGCCGTAGGCGACAAAGCCGCTGAGGCCGAAGGCCATGAGAAGCGCCCACGAAATCGCCACCGACACACGCAGCAGCTTGAGGTAGCGCTGCGGCGCCATGACGCGCTCCACCGTGATCGTCGAGCCAATACCGGTGAACGCGTACACTGTTACACCAAGTGCGACGAAGAACTCAGATGGTGAGTAGGGCCACAGCTTCATGGGCGGCTGGGGCTTGTAGGTGAAGTCCACGCACATCAAAATCACGGAGTTCAGCACGAGTGTGTTGGACATGATCGCCAGGGGCTGCTGGCTGCGTGCGTTCTTCATGAGGACGAGCGGAAGGGCGATTAGGGAGGGCAGAATGAGGCCCAGCGCCTGCGCACTGCTACCCTTCATGCCCATGGCACCGAGCAGCACCGCCGCGTTCGACGACGAGAATGCAATGAAGCCGACGAGGTGGATAACACCGTAGAACAAGTTGATCATCGGATACCACTTGCCCCATATCATGAGCGGCACCTCACCGTACAGGACAACCTTGTGCGCGTTCTTCATCTGGTTCTTCGCCCCAAAGTACGCCTCCGTCGCGTACTCGGACGTGATGGCGACGAAGGAGAGCAGCACGATACCACCAATCAGCCCGGCTTGGCGGAACACGAAGGGCATGGACAGAATATTCGTGTGGAAGAAGCTGCGAAAGGTGTTGCTGAAATCCGTGAAGAGCTGCTTCACATCATCGGGCATCACTGTGGACGGAATCGCATTCACCACCAAGTCGGGCAGCCGGTCAATCGCGTCACCAATCTGCTGGGCACCCACGCCGACTGTGTTTGACACCGTGCTCGCGGCGCTCTTCACACCATCGGGGACCATGCTCGACGAAGTGTGTGCCACCGCGTCGACGGAGCGCGAGAACCACTGCGTCACGCCGCTGGGGAGGATTGTGCGCAGTGTATCCGAGACGAAGTCGCGACTGTTTGCGGCGATAACCCCATCGGTGACCCCCGCATCGCTGCCGACAGCAGCGCCGGCGACCATCTCGTTGTACGCGCGCAGACGCGCCGCTTGCTCCTCCTCGGCCGTGAGCCGCACCACAGGGGCGCGGTGGAGGTCGTCGGCGCCACTGCCTTCGTCCCTAAGAGGACGGCCGCCGTTGCAGTTACATTCCACGTCGCTACAGCCGATGTCGCTGCAGTTGGCTGCTTCTCGGTCCCTGTTGCTGGTAGGCTGCACCGCACCGCTGCTTCGGTGCCACAATGCTGTAGAGGGATTTGTGCAATCGTCTGTGCCGTTGGGCGCGAGCTCGCCAGCCGACTTGGACTGCGGCGTTGTCATCCAGGCGTGGTGGAAGCTGTCTGCGACCCTGTCTTGCTCCGTTTCCTTGAGCGAGGAGGTGTGGAAGTACCGCTGCCCGGCGCTTGCACCAGCGGCGCACGACGATCTGTCAGTCTCGTCCGCTGCGCGCGTGAGGTTGAGGAGCGGTGGCGAGGAGGGGGGGAGCGAGTAGTGTGGCTGCCGCTCTTGCTCTGCCACAGCCGTCGCGCTCGGCCACGTCGGCGTCATCGGATGCGACGACGGAGGGGTGAGGGGTGGAGAAAATATCCGCGGGCTCGTGCTGTGGCGGCCCTCCTCCGCGGTGCCGCTGTTGCCGTTGAAGCGCATGTCCGCTGTCTGGTGTGAATGGCACACACACACACACACACACACGCACCGCGCTCGCCAGCGAGGCTATTCGGCTCGCCGTGGCGGAGGAGGGGAAGGGTTGGGGTGATGGTGGCGGTGGTGACGGACAGACGGCAGGCTCCAGGAAGAGGTGTGCTGTGCACGGCTAGGATAGGAGAGACGCAGCTACGTATAGAAGGGATAGCGAAAAAAAAAAAAACAGAATCACGGTACCCAAAAAGGGAGAGAGAGAGAGAGACAGTGTACCAAGCGATGACGGCGATGGTGAGGGTTGGTGAGTGGACGTCGGAGGTGTGCGTGTGCTGGGGAGGGAGGCGATGAAGAACCCACAGACAGAGGGAGAGGAAGCACAGCAACAACAGAGAGTCCCGTTATGCAGCTATATGAAAGCACACGCACGCACGACTAGGTGAGGGGATGAGGGAGACAGAGAGCGGGGCAAGACGACCTCCGGCTTCACACCGACAGCTGCCGCCTCCCTTTTTTTTTCTGTGCAGCGAACACACAAAGTCCCGCGCACAATAGACGACAGTGGCTTCGTGAGCTGCAACAAGCAAAAGAAGAGAGCAGCAGCAGCAACAGCACAGATGTGAAGGTGAATGGAGGGGGGGGGCAGGGAGAAGGGGGAGCCTGCAAGGGGCTATTCGCATGTCATTACGGGCCTCCTGTGCGTCAGTGCATGCATATGCTTGTGGGAGTCTCGGTATCTGTGTGCCGTCCCCGTCTGGCGCGTTGGGTGTGATGCGCACTGCGTAGAGGTTTGTAAGACCTTTGTGAACCCTTGATGCTCTCTGGAGAAAAGGTGGATGGGGTGGGGTGAGAGGAGGTGGAAGAGGCAGAACAGGAGCAAGGCACACAGGGCCCACCACGGACATACACACGCACCACTACAGAGTTTTCGGTCATATGTTTCGCAGAAGGAATGATGGAAGGGGGAAAGAGGGAGCGGATGCCGTCATCGCGGCAGTGCGAGCGGGGCAGGCACACGCGTGCACACAGAAGGCTGGCGTGTGTGTGTGTGTGTTGTTGTCTCTCGATTTGTCTCTTTCTGCTGTTCATTAACGTTATGGAGGCTGTCGTGGACAAGCCTGCGATGCTTTATGCATATACATACATATAGATATACTTAAGCATATATATATGTGTGTGCATGCGGATATATATATATATATGTACAATGGAGGAGTGGGTGCATCCTCCTTATCCGCAGAGGGATATACGTATAGCAAGGAAAAACAAACCAACAAGGGCTGACGCGGGCCACGTGAAGGTCGCGCAGCGCACGGGAGAGGTAGAGAACGCGCGAGAGAGGAGTAGGGATGCGGTCGCGTACACAAAAGCCGAAACACACACACACACGCACACACACAAGGTGCCTCTTTCAGAGGAGCCTGCCGAGTGGGCGAACAGGAGACACACCAGAAAACGAAGCACCGAAACCAGCAACATATACAAGAGCGAAGCAAGAAGAAAACTGACAAGAGCGGAGCTTGGAGGAGATGGACACGCACTCGCACTTACGTACTCGCCTCCATTTGCCTGTGTCTCTCGCGAGGTGCTCTCTCGAGACCGGCAAACGAACGTGAGGGGTGGCGGGGAGCGAGAGGAGAGTCAACGGCCCAGAAGAGGCGCGCACTCGCTCGCCATAACGTCACATACACACACACACACAAACTCATTCAAAGGGCACTCAACCAACCACCCTCATGCATGCGCATCTATGTGCTCAGACAGCAGTGGTGCATAGCAAGCAGACGCGCCTGCACCGGCGTGGGGAGCTGCTGAATTACAGAGAGGTCGGGGGAGGGGGCGGCTTCCTGGTCGTGCTCATATTTATGGCGCTTGTCAAGATCGGGCTGTGACGACCGCTGACTGGCGTTGGAGATCGGCTGCTGCTCCAACTGCCAGCGGCCGGCACATTGAGGAGAACCTGCTGTGGACTCAATATCAGTTGCGGCGGCGATGTCGACAGCACCTGTACAGGCCGACCTGTAGCTGACAATGTGAAGCCGCCACCGCTATGCTCCGCGGGGGTGATATCGGTATCCTCGCCGCTCTCCTCGCCGCTCACGGCCGGGCCGTAGTTGCCGCTGTTGGTCGCACCGCCTCCGCCGCCACCGGCGCCGTGGCTGCGGGCGCGGTGGCGGTGACGCATGGTCGTCTCAGCGCCGCAGGCGACCCTGTAGGTGGGGAAGCTGCTTGTTGGCGAGCAGCCAGCGGTGCTGCTCCCCAGCGCATGCTCTGTCGCGTTGTTGTTCACAAACATTATATCCGTGTTGGGCCCGTCCTGAGAGGTGTACTCCATGCCAATCATCTCCTCTCCCGCCTGACTGCCGATGGCGTCGCGGTCTGTCATCCCATGCCACACGTGCCACTGACTGGAATTGACTTCGCTGCCGCGCGGCAAGGTGGTCGATGCAACCGGCCCTGGCGCGGCCAGAGGCATCGGCAAAATACCGAGAAGAAGGTCGTCCACCGGCTCGCCGCTGTTGAGCTCTTCATCCGCGTAGAAGACGCCCTCGCTCAGCGCGCTTCCGTCGGCACCGTCGGCCGCGCCGGCCTCCGCGTCGTCACCTGAGGACACCTCGCACTGCACAATGACGCCTTGAAAGCCGTTGCGGGCAAATATGCGGCAGTACAACCACGAAACACCACTTCCAACGACGACGAAGCCGACAAGCGCCACGCCTATGCCGAGGGAGGTCATGGCTGACACGATCGAGGCCATAAGCGAGAAGGCCGCCGCCGGCAGCAGCACCAATGCCGTCGTGCAGGTGCTGAAGGGGAGTGCGTAGGGCCGTGGCAGGTTTGGATAGTCGATGCGCAGCTTGACGAGCGACGCGTAGATGAGCAGCATGCGGAGGCAATAGATAGATTGACACAGCGATACGACGCTGGTGAATTCCATGCTCACGCTGAAGACGAGAGTGACGAGAGAGTTGATGAGGATGGCCGGGATGGGAGTGCCAAGGCGCGGGTGGTAGTAACCGATCACCCTCGACACCTTCTTTGGGAACATCTGCATGGTGCCCATGCCTGCCAGCAGCCGGCTCGTGCAGCACATGCTGGTCAGGGTGAAGCCGATGCCGCTGAGCAGCGCGCCGGCGAACAGCATGTACTTGAGCCAGTCACCGGCGATCACCTTCGCCACCTCAGGCCAGTGCCCCGCCTTCCACTTCGAGTAGTCCTGATTAACACCCATGGCGCTCACGCCAGCGAGCATCGGCATGACGTAGCCGACGTACGTGCTCAGCATCAGCATCATCATGGCCTTTGGAAGAGCTCGGCGCGGGTTCGCGACTTCCTCGACGACAGCGCCAGCGTTTTCAATGTTGGCGTAGTTCCAGCTAAGGATGGAGAAGAACTCGGCCCACTTCACCTTCTTCACATCCACATAAAGCACCGCCCTGTTGAAGCCCTTGGAGAAGAGTTGGATCACCGTCAGCAGCGTGAAGGGCAAAATGGTTATGGCACAGAGGATGATGGAGGAGCTGCCGACGATCTCGACGCCGACGCAGTTGAGGATGCAGCAGAGCGCCACCACACCGACCTTCACACCCGCCACCGGAGCGAGTTTGAGGTTGCCCAACTGCTGTGCGTACTCGGCCGTGAGGTTCGGGTACGTGGCATTGCCAATGAAGGTGATGAAGATGGTTGCAAGAATGCACATAAATGACATGAAGGGTGGGAACGCCGCGTTCGTCCACATCAGCACACCCGAGTTGCTCGGCACGGCGGTGGACAGCTCGGCGACTGCCAACCCGGTAGGGAAGGCCCACAACCACGGCAAGATACCACACACAATAAGCGTGATGAGGGGACCAGCCGACCCGATGCCATCCTCGAAGCCGTAGCCGCCACCAACACAGTTGGCGAACATGATGCCGAAGAGGGCGATGGTGCTGAGGGAGCCGCGATGGGCGACACATTCGCCAGCGCGGCGCACCCACTCTGGGCGCCGAATCACCTCCTTGGTGCGCCGTAGCTCCGGGTGGAAGATGACTTCCACGTGGCGGCGCGAGCGACCCAACTTGCCGTTGGCAGCGGTGGCCAGCATCTCGTCCTCGCTGCCACCGCAGCCGAGCGAGATGCCATTCACGCTGACGACATCTTTCATCGTTGACGGTGCGTGGACGAGGTCGCCGTCGCCAGCATGTGTACCATCCGTAGCTGCGCTGCGTTCGCGGGCATGGCGCATCCCAGCCCGGTGTGGTGGCGAGGGTGGCGGACGATCGGTGAAAATATGTAGAGGGACAGATGCGACACAACCGCCCGCAGCAGCGAGCTGAGGGCAGGATGGCAGACACGCGGATGCTAGAGAAAAAACGAGCAAGCGATGGGGGAGGGGGCCGATGATGCCCACGCGCGCACACGGCAAAGGCGGCAACGGCGTCAAGCCAAGAATATTTAACGAGAAATCAACAGCAAAGCCTGAGGCGCCTGTGAGATTGCGTGAATAAGAGAGAGAGGCGAGGAGAAGGAGAGCCAGCGCGAGTGCGTGGTGATGATGCGGCTGTGAGCGTGTGCCCGCGTTTTCTTCGATGGTGAGTGTGGTTGTGTCACCACCTCAAACAATCAAAACAAGGAGGAGGACAGAAGTACGCACTCACGCAATCAAACACCGACACACTCACGTCCACGCGCGCGCACACACACACACACACGACTATACACAGCTAGACGCACGCCAGTAGCTCCTTGCACTATAGTGGAGAGACACAAATGGCGGTCTCGGTGTGCACGTAAATCTATGGCCGCGCGGGCCAATGCGGACGTCCCTTGGCCGGCGCGAATAAAACGAGCTGCACAAGTGCTGCGGCGAGACTGAGTAGGAGACGAGAGGGGAGGGGGGTGGGTGGGTGGGCCGCGGATCGATGGCGGGACAGTGACACACGAGCTGTGATCCGATCAGAGACCGAAGAGCACACACGCTGGCCAGCCAGGGAGCCCAGCGACAAGAGCGAAAGATGACGGAAAGAGGACAGAAAAGGAAGAAAAAAACAACGACGACGACCAGTGGCTTGTGCGTGCAGTCCACGTTCGTGTGCTACGTGGATATGGCCCACTGGTTGGGGGAGCTGCACGTATGGGTGCCCTACTACCGCTGCTGCTGCTGCGTGCGGCCAACAAAATGAAGACGCAGCACACACGCCACACTGCTAGAATGACACGTGTGGGGTGCACCCGAGGAAAACAAAGCGAGGCAACAACAAAAAACGCGAATGAGTAGAGAGAGGGCAGTGCGCGGAGCTGCGATGAGGGGCAGACGGGCTGGGCTTGGGTGAGTGGGTCGAGGTCCCAAGAAAAAGAAGAACGACGACGCAACGAGAAACAGAGGAAGGGAGAGCGAGAGAGGGCGGGTGTGGGTCAAAGACGAAGAAGAGGAGTTGGTAGTGCCGGCAGGTGCCACGGTGCACGCGTGTGCCTTTGTTTTTGTTTGCTCGCGTCTTTCGTCCCCCCTCTTCCTGTCTCTCGCTCACATATATATATATATATTTTCTATAGAATATATATATAATATGTAGGTAGGTATGCGTATACCTCTCCCTCCTCCTCTTCACAAGCAGAAACGCCAAAGAAAAGCTCTTGCGCGCGTGTGGGAGGGGAGGTGGACCGTGCGATAAAAGCCAGCGCTGTGGTGGTGGTGGTGGCTGTGGCGGAGGGAGTTGGAGGGGTTTGGGGAAGCGACAGATTGTTATATAGATGCTTGTGGGTAGGGGTGTCAGTGAACGCGTGGTGGTGTGGATGGTAAGAGTGAGGAAGAGAGGAAGGCAAGAGAGGTGTTGTACTGCGTGTGACCACTGCCAGAATCGGTGCGGAAAAAAGATGGTATATGCATACACGCACATGTACGTGCGTCCCAATGCCATTGTGTTGTTGACGCGTGTGGATGTGTGTCGGCGATGGGCCGCCGTCGAAAGCCGGCAGGAGAGAGGGAGGAAGACGGGGAGGGAGAGTGCTTGTGTGTGTGTGGGGGGGGGGGACGAAGCAGAAACAGGAGTGAGTGCGCGCTCGCGCATCCACACAACAAAAATACCCGCACACGCTGCGACACATGCGCCGCATCGAGGATTCGATGCGCTACGCGTGTGCGTGTAGTCGATGGGGGTGTGGATGGGTCGTGATACTGCCTCCTGCTTGTTCGTGCGCGCCCATGTACCACGCTTTTTTTTTTGGCGTTGTCGTCTTCACACGTTCTTCGATGTACTTGCTTTGCTCAATCAGACAAGACCATCACCCCATGCAACACATACGCCCTCCACCTCCCTCTTCCCTTCCCTTTCATCCACCCATGCACACACACACACACACACAGACAGACAGATAGGCAGACAGGCCAGCCCAGCGGGCGACGCACGGCCGCACGCACGCATAGACACACCCGCACGCGCCGAATACGATGGTATGACCCATCAACTTTTTCTCTTCGTTTCTTTAACTTCGCCGCCGTACATCGGATCGCCCCTGCCACCACCCTCCCCTGCCCCCACACACACCCCTCTTCACAGACACACACACAGGCACACAGAGAGAGACAGAAGTGGTGGGCTGCTTTAGGGAGGAGAGGACACGAGGGGAAGGGGGAGGGCAGTGGTATAAGAGAAAACGAACAAAGAAGCGTAGAGAGGGGAGGAAGGGGACGCTGATAGCCGCTAGTGACGGACCCTCCTCCCTCTCCCCTCACCCTCTACACAACCTCGCGCGCATACACGTTGAAGATGGAGGACGGAGCCGGGAGGGAGGGGATTTGCGGCAAATATATATATATATATACCTATGTATGCTTGGAGAGCGATGCCCCTGCTGCCGTTCACCTCACTCCGGCGCATGCGGCTGAGCGGGGATGTGACTCGAACGGATATGTGTGCATGTCGCCGAGGGATGCCTCCTCGTGCAGCTCCGGGGCCCGTGCCGACACCTTTGTCTTCTATCGCCCCTCCTCTCTTTCTGTGTCTCCTCTTCTGCGTGCGCAACGCATATATCAGTCGCGTACCCTATACACACACACACACACACACACACACACAGACCCCAAACGCGCGCGGAGGCCTTACGACTCCAGAGCCTGCTCCTGCTGGCGCTGACGCTCCGCCTCGGCCTGCTCCTCCGCCTCCCTGGCCTGGTCGGCGCGTTCGGCGTGCGGCTTCAGTTCACTAAGGGCGAGAATCTGAAACTGAGGCGTCGTCTTGGGGTGGTGCTTGAACGGGTCGAGCAGCTGATCAACGTTCGAAGCGGGTACCTTGCGCATCACCGCCACCTCCACCCGGGCGAGGTCGATCTTTGCCGTGTCCATCGTCTTGCCCAGCACCCGCAGCGCCAGCAGCATGCCGTCCTCTAGCGTCATGTTCTCGTGCCAGTCCTTCTTCAAGAGTGAGTGCGCCACCTGGTCGTTCTGTCCGATCGCGTACGCACTCCAGGCGCTGTAGTCGCCGCTCGGCTCGGTGGAGTAGAGCTGATAACCGTAGTAGCGGTCCCATCCAACAAGCAGGAAGGAGACACCGTAGGGGCGCACGCCGCCGTACTGCGTGTAGAGCTGCTTCTCGTCACACAGGATGCGGCAGAGATCCTCGATCGCCATCGGCTCCTGGAAGGTGTACTGGTGGCGCAGTGCCGAAAGCCGAGCGTAGTTCAGCAAGGCGTACGCATCCGACGTCACACCCGCCACGCTGCAGCCGATGTGCTCGGCGATCTTGTACATCTTCTCCCCACTGGTGTTCTTGTCCTGCATGTTTTCGCTATCAAAGAGCGGGTGCGGCACCATCTTCTCGCCCGCCAGCACGACGCCGTCCTTCGTGCATACGCCGATGACGGTGCCGGCCTGCTGAATCGCCTCCACGGCGTACTCCACCTGGTAGAGGCGACCCTCAGGGGAGAAGGTGGTGGTGCGGGAGTCGTACCGGTGAGACATGATGGCGATGCGCAGCGGTGGTGATGGTAAGCTGTGGCACAGGGCAGATGCTTGCTCCAACGCGTGCTTGTCTGCGCAGAGGCGGGGGGTGATAGGCACCGCAGAGAGGCACGAAGGCAAGGAAAGACGGGCGAACAGAAGTAAACGAGGAGAGGGAGAGGATGCAGTGAGGCTGCACAGCGATACAATACTGCAGATGCCATTCAGGGATCCACACGTTATCGCACGTGTGCGTGTGTGTGTGTGTGTGCACAGGCGCGTGCAGATGAGGAGCAGAGGGAGTGGGAGCAAGAGGCGGAAAGAGAGGAAGGGTGTGCGTGGAGGGGAGTTGCGAGGATGAAGGCGGCGACGGAAGGCATTCTCGAAGCGCCACTCGTGGATCGACACGACGGGGCTCTCTTCGTTCGCTCTGAGAAGTGGGCCGATGTGAACGAGGGGGGGGGTGACGAGCCCGAGCCGTCTTGCACATCGACGCATACCTGAAGGGCCTCTCCTTTGCTGCCCTTCATCTGCGGATGCGCTCTTCCTGCAATCTTTCGGTGCTGAGGACACCGGGCGGAGAGGGTGTGCGTCTTCGTGAACGGTTGCTGCTGGGCAGATGCGCACGTGCAGCGTGTACAGTGAAGTGAGAGGGATCTTAAAGAGCGTGGAGGCGCGCGCGTACACACACACACACACACACACACACACACGGATAGAGAGAGGGCGGGTGCGAGAAGATCGGTTTTTGGCACAGCTCGAAAGCCTCCAGGGACAGGCGACGCGACACGCGCCACTACTCGCCCCACGGCTGCCCAAGCACTTTGATCTTCTCCTTCTTCAGCAGCAGCTCCGCCTCCACTAGGCGCCAGAGCGCCGTCAACTCGTCGAAGGAAAGACCGAATTGGGCCAAGCCGATCCAGAAGGTGTGTCGCCGCGCCGCCTCGACCGTGCGCAGGTCGTTATTGCTATGGAAGAGGCTGGCGGTCATGGCGTCGTACATGAAGCAGCGAACCTCTCGCGAGCGCTGGAGGAGGTAGTGCTCGGCATCGCGAATACCCTCTGAGGTGATCGGCGGTGAAGCGGCCTCACTTGCGCCATCCTCGCCATCGCGCTCATGGATGCTGGGTTGCCCCGCGCAGTTCGGTGCTACGGCTCGCTCAGCCGCAACGTTGCCTGTGCCGGGTACCACCACCTCCTTCTCGCTTTCTGCACACATGCCAAAGTTCGTCCGCACTTCGTTGTCGCGCGAGCCGCCACTGCGGCCGCCTCGCCTGGGGCTTTCCTGCCCGAGCAGACGCCCAAGAATGTGCTCTCGCAGCTCCTCCACATCCGCCTCCGTCGCGGCGTGCTGCAGCGCTGTGTAGATGAGGGATGGGTCGGGGCTGGTGAGAGCAGCGCATCCGGCGATCCAGTCGCGCGCCAGGCGGCTCCCGCCGGAGGCGTGCACGAGGGCTTTGCAGTAGAGCTTGCGTGTGTCCATGGCGTCGTCCTCGTAGGCGCTGTCCCACGACCCCATCGTCGGCGCATCATCGGCGCCGTAGCGCAGTTTGTTCAGCCAGTGGCTTGCTTGCTGAGAGAGGCATCGACGCGCTGTGCAGAAGGCCGAAGGCGACGCCGCAGCTACGGGTGCGGCGCATGCACGTCGCCCAAGAAGGGGAGAGAGGTTATGGGGTTCCTGCAACTGCCGCGCAACCCTGCTGAATGGTGGGGCGAGCTGCATGATGACACTTACTACGACAACGGTGCCGGCGGCACTGAGCGAATGAGTGGAGACTGTCGCGTCTCTGGGGGATGACGCGGCGGATGTGCGCGCACGCGATTTTCTTTACGTGACTCCCGCAAGGCAAGAGGAAGGATGTGAAAGAGAAACTCGCACGATCGCTGTTGTGGCTACTGTGCATGTGCATGTGCCGAGTACAGACCTGCGCACTTGCACGCGCGCGTGAGAGGAGGAGAGCACCACAGTCGTTCCCTTTGAAGGAGAACCCGTTCGGAGCCTCCGCCATGAATGTACCGGCTCTCCCGCTGCTCTGTTTCCCCTCTTCCAGTGCTGCCTATCGTAGAGTGCACGAGCACACACACACACACACACATACACATACAGGTGCGATGCCGTAGCTTGCCTGTGTGTGTGTGTGTGGGCGCCTGCGCTTCCGGCGCGATGTGGAGGAGTGGGCGTGCGTGCCCTCGCTCTCGCACGGCTTATTCTCGTTTTTCTGTTTCTTGTAAACACCGGCCATCCGCACACAGGCACACACTTTCCTGTCTCTCTCTCTTGTCAACCGCCTCCTTCTACTTATCGTTCTTGACCGTGCTCGCTTCCTTCGACGCAGCGGATGCCGTCATGGTGCCTTTGCTATCTTCGTGCAGCGACGGATCGACAGCGTTGCAGATGTCATGCATGCGGTACACGTCACAGATACCGTGTATATCATTGCCAGGCTGATTTGCCCACGCACACGCACGCACGGCTGCCTCGGCCACCACGTCCACGCTCACCGGCGGCATTAACAGTTTTCCGCCACCGATGGCCTTCAGTAGCTTGTCGAATGGCAGGCCGATCCAGCCCAGCGGTAGGGAGAGCGTGCTTACGGCGTCGGAGTTCACGGCGGAGGCGACGAGGATGTGACGCGTGCCGTAGATGAAGCTGGGCCGCAGCACCACTCCTTTGTTGCCAAGGTTCTCCAGTACGGCCTTCTCGCCGATGCGCTTACCGTGGAAGTACCCTTTCAAGAGATACTTGCTTCCCAGGATGCGTCGAGAGTACAGGTTGTACGGCTCCGCCGACACGTACACTACCTTCTGCACCGCCTGCGCCAACTTCGGGTGGAAGACGCCGGCCGCAATGTTCGTCATGACATCTCCATTGACCTGCCGCGCGTCCTCGTAGTTGCGCGTGAGGAGGCCGACGGCGTTGACAACCGCTGTGGCGTCTGAGTGGTCATGCAGAAAATGAAACACTTGGTCCCTGCTTGTGGCGTCGATGCTGACAAACTCCAGCGCGTTCTCCTCGTCCATCTGGTGCACCATCTTGGCCAGTTGATCCGCTGAAGGGCGCTGGTGAGTGCTGCCGCTACTGCTGCTCGCAGGTGACGATGCTACAGACGGCTGAGTCGTCGTTGAGGTTCCACTCATGGATTCCCGCGCGGCAGCTGGCCCACCAATCATGCGCACACGCTTGAACAGCGTGTCCATTGGCGAGCCAAGTGGCGGTGCGCCGCCCCGGGTCGCGATGACAACGCGGTAGCCACGACTCAGCGCTTTTTGTGCCACCAACGAGCCCACGAAACCGGTGCCACCAAACAGAAGCAGCTTCTTGTGCATTGCGTGTACGTGTGTATGTGTGTACCTGCGAACAACGCGACACAACCACGAAGACTTCGCTTAAAGCGGGGGGGGGGAAGGAGGAGGAGGAGGAGGAGGAGGAGGAGGAGGGAGGGGTCTGACTCTATCCAGTCACTTGCATACGTGTATCTAAGCACTTCAAGCTCACACTTTTTGCTGTATGTTTGCGTGTGTGTGTGTGTGTGTGTGCAGCTCACGGGAGGAGGCACACACACACACACCCACACAGAGCAGTGATGACCTCTTGCGGTGGCTGCGATATACATGCACATTGTAGGCGTGCACCGCGCAGTCGGTGATGTGGTGGGAAAGGAGAGAGAAGGAAGAGAGAGTGCCACACTGATGGGAGAATGAAGGGGCGTGGACCGCAGCGCACCTCCTCTTTCCCTCTCTGTTACATCAATGCCGTCCAGACAGCAAGGCGCGTGCGATGAACAAGTGACACAACGCGAACTCCGTTTAGTGCGCCTCCAGTCATCCATCGCTCCTTTCGGTCGCGGTGGCTTCACCCACCGCGCCGATGCACGCGCAGTGACGGTGCCCCCCCCCCTTTTCTCCCACACGCACACATGCGCAGGAAGGAGCCGGCAGCTCACTGCGCCTCTTGGGGGTGCCACGCTGAGTCTCTCTCTCTCTCTCTCGACGGCCGTGCTGTTGGCCTTGCCCTGATCAACGCGTGCGGCTCAACGACTGCGCCACATCGCAGCGGATGCTCCACGCTCTCCGTGTGATTTTGTGCTTACAGTTTTCAAAGAGAGGTACGCGCGCACACGCGCACACACGCGCTGCCTTATTTTCGCTGGTTCGTTTCCCAAACAAAGAGGAAGACAAAAGACGCAGAGAACCGAGCAGCGCGCGCACACGCCTACGCATGCACACCATAATACGCGCCCGCAAACAAGCCAACAGCCACCACATCTTGCATACAGACATACCCTCGTCCTTCTCTTGCTTCGACAGACACAAGCACACACACCAACACACAGGGGCACCCCTAAAGAGTCGCAACAACAGCAGCATCGCCCTCATTATCGTCGCCTCAATATTCCGCGCGCCACCTTAAACAGCATTTTTGTGGTGCCACCTTACTACGCTTCTTGTTCCACGTGCACACGTACCGTGGGCGGCTCCTCCGCCGTATCCTGCCGCACACGGGCTTCCTCGCCCGCTCGTGCGTCCGTGTCCGCCTGCTCGCCGTCACCATCGCTGCGGGGCCGCTTTTTTCGTGGATGCCCCTCCTCCGACAGCGCGCAGTTCGCCAGTTCACTTTGGTGCTTATCGTCACTACTGTCGCTGACGCGGCCGAGAGTGTCTTCCTCGCCCCCATTCAGCGCGGCCTCGCCGCCCGCGGCCCCGACCGTCTCGGCCGTGGCGGTCTCTGTTGCCCCGGTCGACGTCTCCGCCGCTGCCGCGCGGGTCTGCGTCGATATCGGAGTTTCGGTGATGGACGCGTACGTGTTCGCTATCATGGCTCCTGGTGTCATGTCGGGCAGATCGTTATCCTTGAAGAAGCGTGAGCGACCAACGCCGCCAGGGCGGTAGTCGGTCTCAAATTGTTCAACAAGCGCCAACACGCTCTCCTTGCCGCGTGCGTAATCCGTCGGCAGCAGCTGGTCATAGGCGTCGCGGTGCAGCAGATACGTCCAGAGAGTCAGGCCGGTGCGACGTAGCTCCTGCAGGTACCCGCGCTCGTCCTCGCGGCAGCGGGTGCAGTCCTCGCTGCGGTGGTGGTACGAGTCGCAGAAGATGCACACCTCAGGGAAGCGGGCGGCTCGAAACTGGCGAAGGTGCTGCAGGAGGTCGGTGGAGTTGCTGAAGAGCAGAAAGCTCTGCACCGTGTCCGTCGCGTAGCGGGCCGCAGCAAGCGGGATACGGGCGTCGTCCATCTCGCGGATGGCTTTCATGAAGGCGGTTGGCAGCAGTTGTGCACCGCGCCCGTACAGGTCCATAGCATCCAGCAGCTCGCCGTGCAAGGCGTCCTCTGACGCGTAGCGCCGTACACACTGACGGAGCTTGTGGGGGTCAAGCCGCACGTCGATCGGCCGCAGCGACTCTCGACTCAGCGCGCGGTACGCGCGGCGCTCGCAGTTGCGCAAGCTGTGCCCGGTTACGTTGCATTGGGGGCACACGGCGACGCGCCGCTCATGGATGAGCTTCACCGCCAGTTGCAGCTCAGCCTTGCGGAAGTCCTTTGCAGGCCGGTCGTCCACGTCGATGCGCTCCATTGCGGCCGCGAGCCGGTACGCCTCCGCCGGGTACTTCATGAACAGGCAATCGTTGTCCTCTAGAACGCGGCGCGCCACCTGCAGGTCCCACTCCTCGATAACGGGCTTCGTCGCGCTGGTGCCGGTGCTGTGGCGGCGGTGCTCGGCCTCTTCGTCTTCGCGAACAATGGGGCAGGTTACCGCCGTGTGGAACGGCTCGAGGCAGACACGGCATAGGTTGTCTTTTAGGGGGGCCAGCGCCTCGACCTCCTCTGGCACTCGCGCGTACGTGGCAGGGTTGAAGCTCGCCGCGAGGGAGCCGTCCACCAGACAGAAGAAAAACGAGGCCGTTGCCTGCACCTCTTCGAGGTTACGGCGAACGCGACTGGACACATCGCGGCGGCGGAAGCACATGTCAAGCACGTCTACCGCGTCCATCAGCTGCTCCCACTCCTGGAAACGGCGTGAGCTCCGGAAGAGGTTGCGGATCTTGTTCATGCACGGGCTGAGCGCTTCATCGTGCGGTTTCGCAAACACCGTCTTGGAGGGTAACAGGTGGTAGGAGGCGTGCCGCCACAAGGCGTGCCGCTCGCGCGGGCCTGTCACGGCACCACGCACCGTGTCGAAGGCGGCGAGCAGCTCCTCGTAGGGCTTCTCGTCGCGGATGAGCATTGCGATTGTGTCGAGGGCCTCCGGCACGCGCAGCGGCAGCCGAAGATTTGACGCGTAGAGGATGCGGGCGGACTGCACGTAGGTCAAGACCGGCAGCGCCGCGCCGCCGGTGACGGTGGCGACCAGCGCGCGATGGGTCTTCATGGCGTTCTCGTCGCTCGGGGAGCGCCAGAAAGGCCCTTCGCACGGGCAACGGGTATCCGTGTGGTCCCAGGAATCGCATCCAGCACACCCGCCGCGCTTCTGATGCATGGTCTTGAGCCACTGAAACACCGTCCGGTGCATTGCCGGGTCCAGTTGGCGCAGCTCTGCCTCTGTCTTCGGCAGCACGTAGCTCGGCGCCCGCACCGTGTTGTTGTTCTCGCGCGGAATCATCGTCATTGGCCACCCATAGTTGCGCAGCAGCTCCAGCGTGATGCTCGGCCGCGGCGCTGTGCGGCGCAGCCGCCACAGACTCTCCCGATACCCGTCCGGCACGACCAACACATCCTCCGCCATGGGAGGCAGGAAGTTGCCGGTCGCCTCGACGCGCTTGACCATGTCCTTCAGTGTCTGATACACGTCTGGGCGCCACACAGACTTCCACAGGGTGAGGTACTTGCGGTAGCGGCGGTTCATCGTCGCCACCGCGTACGAGTCGACGTTGCGAGAGCTAAAGCCGTTGATCAGCGACGCTGGGACAACCTTGTCGTAGTTGAGTACAACCTCGGCGCTGCTGTGGAGCCCGTCCTCCTGAATGCTGCGCACCGACGTATGCCAGCGATATCCAACGAGGTAGGGCAGGAGAGAGGCCAGATGGTCGCCAAGCGACGTGCGGAATACCTCGCTGCTCGCGTCGCCGCACTCCGCAATCACAGCGGTCAGCACGCTCCACGCCCCGGCGCGGTCTTCGTTCACGGACTGGTCGAGCGTGTCATCGGCACTGTCGACGACGCGCCAGATGAGCGCGCGGGCAACCTCGCGAGGGTGGGCCGCGGCGTGCTGTTTTGCAAACCGGGTCGCGTTGCCCTGCTCCGTGCTCAGCACCGCGGGGTCGACTAGCGGCGCCGACAGCTGCACGCAGCAGCGGTGCAGAAACTGCTCGTCCAAGCCGCTAGACAACATGCCAGGTCGGAGGAACGGGAGAGAGAGAGCCACGAGGGTCGAGGAGGTGCTGCAGGCCCTGTAGCGCGCGGCGTCTGTGGCAGCGACCGGTGTGGGCGGGGAGGGGTGTGAAAGGCACGTTGTGGGGCCCACCAAGCCCTTAGTTGAGGTGACGGAGAAGCAGGTCCGGCTTTTCTTGACGCGAGATGCAGCCGCGTCGACAGCGCGCCCTCCCGTTGCGTCACTGAGAGGCAGCACAAACAATGCAGGAGGGGAGGGCGAAGAAGGAGCGCGTGCACGTCTTTGTGAGCACGTGTGTGGGTTACCTTCGCGCTGCTAGAGATTCAGGATGGGATGGTAGTGGGTGATGAGATGGTGGGGAGGCGACGCAACGAGTGCGTCTCGCGTTGCGTTGCTCACTCGCTCACTCTTCCCACCCAAGCGAGAGAGAGAGGCGCGTTAGGGGCCCGGAGGTGACGGATGGCGAGAAGCTGAGAGGGTGGCTGTAGGGCGCCCTGATCAAAGGCGAAAACCATGGACAGGAGAGAGGGAGAGGGAGGGGTGTGTGGAAGGCGCTGTAGTGTGCGTGCGTGTGCTGGTGCTAGTGCACAGAGCAGCAGCTGTGGTATGCCACACCCGACACGTGCTGACCCGAATATAGCCGCGTATGCACGCATCGGGCATGACGCGGCATATCTGTCGAATGCTGCTGACCCAACCCAATCCCTCCCTTCCTCCTCTATCTTCGTCACGGGGTATGCTCAACCTCACATCGCTGCTCCTAGCATGCGAATGGCGGCGCGTTGTGCTACCTGCTCGTGCTGCTCACCTCTTCCGTCTTCGATGTGGACGCTCAAACACATCCGCGCACTAAGGCAACTCTCACTTGCGTGCTCGTCAGCCAAGGCACAGAAAGACACACACACACACACACGCACACACACACGCATGCGCACGTGCACGGCGTCTCTTCGTTCCACATGCTGCACTGCACCTGACAGGGCTTCACGGAAGACTTCACGACACACAGTGCTGCGCACGCGGACGCTAGTAGTAGGAGTCGTCTGCACGCATGCACAGATGCCAGCGTCCGAGCAGACAGATACACACAATGAGCGCGTAGAGCGCCAGCAGCGTCCCGCCCTCTAGCCACCGCACGCGGTTGGACGCCACCACCTGCGCCACCACCAGCGTTGAGACGAAGCAGCAGCAGGCCAGGAAAGGGTGAAAGGACAGCTCCAGGGGGGCCTGCAGTGCCCACCACCCTACCAGCACCAGCACTGGCAGAATAAACATGTACAGATGCACGATGGACGAGAAGGCGATGATGGCGGCGATGTCGGGTCTGCCGGCTTGCGACAAGAGAACCGACGCCGCCGCGCCGCCGGCTTCAAAGACACATGGTAGGAGAATCACCAGTGTGAAGGGGAGCGGTACCGACGTTGTTGTCTTGGCTGCCGGCAGCGTCGCGACCAGCACCAAGCACAGCGTCGTCAACGTTGTTACACAAACCAGCGTCCCCATCACCGCAAAACGTTGCGAGTAGCGACTGCCGAGGTCGACGTCCCGCGTGCCGCGCAGCCGTTCGTGGTACTGAAGCGCGTAGATGAGGCTCGACGGCGCCTCAGGGCTGTCGGAGGAGAGGTCGTAGTTGCTGTTCGCCCGCATCACTTTCCAGAGGTAGAGGGCGTAGACGGCCAAGACGCAGAGCGCCAGACTCCGAGAGATGAACAGCATGCTGTACATCCGCTGCTCCTCCACCTCCTTGGCGGGTGCGTGCTGGCGACGCAGCTGATCGACGGCGTTGGGCCCGACCACCGTCACGCCGTACACCGTGGGGAGAAGGAAGACGACCGTTGAGAAAACCACGCCGCTGGCGCTGAAGGCGGTCCAGGAGGAGATGCCGAGATCGACGGAAGTGCCGTCCGCCAGCGGCGCGGCTAGAATGGAGGAGCCGAGGACACCGAGCAGGTTCAGCAGGGTGCACCCGAGCAGCATCGGCTTCACCCAGCACAGAGATTGCTTCGAGTGGGCCATGGCAAAGAAGGAGAAGGTGAGCTCCGCCGCGTGCTCGGCGACAAGGTTGGCGGCGATGCCGAGCGAAGGGCTGTCGTGGCGCACCACCAGGTCCTTGACATACTCGATAAGAAGCGTATTGGTGGGTACAATAAGCAGCAGTGCACACCAGAACAGTGCGTTCCCGGCCGTCCTCGACACAGGTATCAGCGGCAATGCGGAGCTGGAGGCATCGACTGTGGACGGGGCGAGAGCCAGTATCAGCACCAGCGGAACCCACAGCAGAAAGAGACCCTTGACATAGGGCGCGTAGCGGAACGACTGCGCCAGCTGCTGTATCACCGTCCGATGCACATCATCCGGGATGTCATTCATGCCAGTGCTGCTCGTTATCACTGGCGAGTCCGCGCTGCTGCCGCGGAAGAGAGAGCCACCGGAGATGGACCAGGTGACCGTGCTACCGACTCTGCTGCTGGTGCCGTAGTCCTGCATGAACGCACCACTAGAGCTGAGCATCAGATGGTTTGCAAGCCTACGTGCGAGACGTAGCAACAGCGGGATGCCACAAGGGGAGGGGGCGGGCGCGAGGCTTGGTGGCGGTGATGAAGGTGAAGGTGTTGTGGGCCCTTTGCAAGTGGGAGGGAGAAGGGAAGGAAGGGAGCGAGAGAGGGGCTTCAATCTGCGCGTAGAAGGCGACGCCCACCAGGAACGCGTCGCCAACTGAAAGGAGGGAGGCGGAAGAGGTGGAGGAGGAGGGGGGGGCTGAGCGAACGTGAACACATCAGCACCACAAGAATCGAAGCGGATGCAACTTGGTTTTCGTGCTCGCCTTGAGTGACGTGCGCTGTGTGACAGCGGGCACGCACACACGTCTCTCTCTCACTGTCTGTTTCCCATCACTCTCCGAGAGCGCGGGCTGCCGTCTTTGTTTTATGTCTCTCTCCCTTGATTCAATTGACAACTCCGCCGCGCATCATCGACAGCGAAAGGTGATGAGGTCAACACACAAACTGAAATTCTCAGGTACATGCAACGCGCACGTGCGCTCGTTGTGTTGGGTCTGGGCAGTCCCTCCCGGCCCCGCCTCGCTGCCGCCGCCTTCTCTCTCAGGCGCAACAGCGACATGAGTCCCTGAGCGCTGCAGCGGCAGTGGCTCTCCTTCCTCCTTCCCTCCTCGCCACACACACGAGAGAGAGAGAGGGAGGGGTGGGTGTGGAGGCTGCTGCTGCTACGGTACATGATCATCAGCGGAGAGACATGCGAACACAGAAGCGAAGGAGGAGCAGTGCAGGGCAGGGCAAGACCGGAAGAGGAGAAGGCGGCAGAGTCGATGGCCGCACACACGCGCACACACAAGCCGATGCGCTGTATTACGTGTCTTACATTCAAGGGATAAAAGAAAAACCACTGCAGCGAATGGCCACTGTACATGTGCTCTGAGGTAGGGGGGCTGTTGTTGGGTGGGTGGGCTTCAGGGGTGTCGGCGGCCTCTCCTTCGCCTTCATTCCCGCCCGCTCCCTCAGCACCGCACGCAACGGCTCCTCCTCTAGCCATCCTTCGATGTGCTGCCTCTTCGAGAGAGCGAGGGTGCGCTGTGAGGGACAGACACCCTCCCTCGAAGCGCTTCCTGTAACACTTCTGGATGACGACGCCCCTCACGCCGGGTGCAATGCTCTAAGAGCGGCGGCCGCCTGCAGCTCGACCCGGCGAGCGCGGATGGCGAGTTCGACGTGCGCCGCCGCCTGCATCGAAGGCAGGTGCACGACTCCGCCTATCTTGTGCTCACCACCAGGTCCGCTGTTCCCGTCTGTCAGGGTCGTGTAGGGTGACAGTAGCATGTAGCGCTTGGAGAGTGCAATGACTTCAAGTGCCTCATCCTCGCTGGTGGTGTGGAGGATGTGCGTGAGGTAGGCGATGCGGGCCGCCGCTGCAGCGGTCATCAGCATCGGCGGTGCCCTACCAGATTCCTCGTCCGCGGCGCCGGCGGCAGCAGCGCTATCGGCTGCGTCAGACTGCGGTGGCGGCTGGGTCGCGGAGGAGGCGGTGTACTCCAACCTCATCTCCCCTACCCGCCCAAAGAGGCGCACCGCCAGCTGCGAGTTTGCGGAGGCGAGGAGGCCATAGAGCAGCCGCTGCGTTCCGTGAGGGATGCACGCGATATTGCCCCCGTCTGCGTCGGCGGCCATGCGTAACGGCGACGGCGCTGCCGCTGCTGTTTGCACACTCGACGCCGCAACGATGTCGCCACCCGTCACATCCCACTTCGTGCGAATGTCGACCAAACACGGGACAGCAGCGGCAGAGACGGCAGCTTGCACGGCCTCGTCTACGGCGCGCTCACCCGCTTCGCTGCTGCCGGACGCCGCTGCCGACGCAAAGTAGCCACCGCAGGCCTCGGCAAGCGCCTCAAGCACCGCGTGATCGGCTGTGGCCGCGAGGGCGACGGCGTGCACTCGGCACGCTCTACCTGCATTGGTTACTTGGCACACCATGGCGACGGCGTCCGCGTCGACTGGTTGGCTTCCGCCGTCGGACAAGACGATGACGTTGCGGACGTAGCCAGCTGGGATGCTTGTGGTGATACCGCGCCCTGTGGTGATCTCGTGCAGGAGGGAAGGGAGGTGAGGGGAGAGGGTGGCTGCGCCCTTTGAGGACGACGTCTGCACACCCTCTTCTTTCATGAAGGCTAGCATGGATTCGTGCGGCACCGCGGAGGACTGCACAGACCCATCTGGCAACAGCGACAGGGCCCCGCCGCGGTGGGCGTCACGGCACAGGATCACGTTGACGAGACTCGCCGTGCCGTTCAGCGATGCGATCGCCGCCATCACCGACTCTGCTGCTCTGGCGCCAAGAGCAGCGCTGTGCACATCCACCACAAACATGATCTCCGCATTGATGGGGCAATTGGCGAGGAACGGGGCAACGCTAACCACCATCGCCGCGGCGACTTCGGCAGTGGAGTGGCCGCTCGGCGAAGAGGTTGGCGGCGGCGAGGCGGCGACGGTGTGCAGACGCAGCGGCTCTGACGTCTCTGCAACCGGTGCACGCACGCAGAGCGGCACCTGCATGTACGCTGTCTTCGGGAGGTCATCATGGTACGTCAGCTGAAAGCGCGCGTCCCCCACATAATGGACGTTCACGCTGGTGCCGGTGACGCCCATCTCCGGCACGACCTCGGGCCCCTTCTCGAGCGTCACCACGCCTCGGAGTGGCACGAGCAGCTGCGCGTCCACGCAGACGCGCAGGGAGCCTCCTTGCTGCGCGAGGTGTCGCAGTTGACTGCGCGCATCAAGGAATTTCATGTACCCTCGCTGCACATCCGGCGGGCGCTGCGCCGCCGGGATCAGCGAGGTGGGCAGCGTAAACACGATCTCGCCGGTACGATGTGTCGCCGAGATGGGGACGTGGTAGACGGCCTTCATCAATACAGACTCGCCAGGGCTGACGTCCCACGGCACGGACTGCGTGGCTACGGTGGAGACAGCCGTGTCTACGAGCGGCTCGGCGCGCAGCGCGCTTCCTGCTTCGACGGAACGCAGCGGGCGCGACTGCACATACGAGCGTGCGCTGATTTCGCGCGCGGGGCCCTGCAGCGTTGCGCATTGCAGCTGATACGACGGCGGTGCCGGGTATGCGGCAATCGCCCGCACCAACTTGTTCGTCTCGTTTACATACTCAAGCGATAGAATCACCTGCGCGGCGCTGCCGGAGAGGCGCACCTGCACGTCGGCGGCGTGGAGGGAGAGAGGCTTGTACGTGCTGGCGAGCAGGATGCCCCGCTCTTGCGTCGGGAAGCTGCGGAAGGCGGCGCTGGGATCCATGGCTGACAGACAGGCACGCCGTCTTTGAGAGAGACGCGAAGCGTAGTGCGACAGGGACAGCGAGAGCGAGTGCACAGGTGCTACTAACTCTCACGATGTGTGCCCCGGAGCGGGATGCAGAATAGTGGGCGGGGTGCCAAGGGCGGCAGATAGGGCCACCACCACCACAGTGAGCAGCACACAAGTGCGTGCTCACGCGTGTGCGCGAGTCAACGCGTGTGATCGTGGGAGGGAGGAGGGGGAGTGGGGGGGGAGGTTAGGAGAGCAGTGTGCGCCGGCAGCGGTTGGTACACGTAAAACGGCGAGAGCAAGGGTCCAGGAGAGATGGCGATAGACACACGCACACACACGTACGGGGTGGCGGTGGTGGCCGACTGTGTGGAGGAGAGAGGGGGAGCGACCCGGCAAGCTGTCCTTGTGTTTTGACAGAAGTACCTACAGAGGACGAGAGGCAGCGACCGGGGCGCGAGAGAGAGGCGCAATGAGAGAAGGGGAGGGGCAGGTGATGAGGGCGATGAGGACCGGCACACCACACCTTCCCTTTCGCAAAGTCACCGGAGGACGCTTACGCTGCAGCTCCTCCGCGGTCTTACTCTGACGGAGAACAACGAACTGAGAGAGGAAGGGCAGGAGAGCAGAGAGGCTGAGCCCCACCGCTGAGTCACGAGCAGGTGATCATGGCTTGCACACACACGGGAGAAAACACACCTGGCGAGATGGCCAGCGGATGCGGCGAGTAAAAGAGAGAGGCAGGTGGGCCCACCGCATGACCGGACAAGCTGGTGCCGACTGTCATGAACAGCACGACACGGCGAGCCGAGCCCGAGCGCACCCATCACCGTCCCCAATGTCCCCACCGTCCCTCTTGCTGCCCGGGATGCGCCATTTCCACTGGTGCGCCCTTCGTGTTTTCTGGTCGGATCCCTCCGCGACCCACCCCCTCATCCACACGGCGTTATCGACTACTTCTAATGCACCTTCACCAGTGATGCATGGGATACAGAGAGCCTACAGACGCACGCGCATGGGCACAAACGCGTATTAAGGGCCGTCGCACTACCCACGTCACGGAGAAGAGGGAATGCCGACACGATGTTCCATCCCACACCGCGTTAAGGGCATCGCTCTCCGCAATCACCATCAATGAGGGGGAGGGAGGGAGGGAAACGCCCCTCCCTCAAAACAAAGATAAGACGGCGAAGACGAACAGCCGCAAATAATGCACGCACACACACGACCGTGTGCAGCCACGCCACGGCACACAGACACATGCATACCCGACCGATATGGACACGGGGAAGTCGGGCCAAGGTCAACTGACCTCTCAACAGCACAGACGGCCAGGAAGGCACCGCTAGGCAAAGGGCAATGAACAGGAGAGAGACCTCACCCCCGACCCTCGACCGCGAAACCAGCAGCTAATACATAAAACAAGAGCCCAGTTAGCTGCGACGTGGGAGGTAAGGAGATCGGGAGAGAGAGAGACAAGGAGAAGGCGGTGGTGGCGAGCGTACGTGCGTGCGTGCATGCGTTTGCATGCTTGGTGCGATTGTGGCGGTGCCTCTTGCTGGGTGGGTGGGGACGTTCACACAGGGCCTCTCGTACTTTGCCGACCCGTATTCACGTCCCCTTCCCCTCCGCCCTCCGCTCCCCTCAACGCCATCAAACCCGAATGACGCCCATCGAAGTCGACGCAGGCACGCGAGGGCTGCAGCGCTGACGGGTGGCATCCATGATGCCGATGAGGGAATGGCAGAGAGAAGCAACTTGCACAACAAGGCGGCCACGAGACGGTAGAGGCGACAGGCAAAAAGAGGGAAGAGCAAGGGCTGCCAAAGCCAGCCATCACGAGGTGACGAGAATGCTCTCCAAGTCTTGCATCCGCCCCTCGCTGCCCGCCCCCGAGCGGAAGAGCGCTGGCTAGGACGGAGTGGCCAAGAGGGGAGGGTGGGTGGGGCGATGCGAAGGACATCGCGGAAGGGGGAGAAGACGGATGGTGAAAGTTAGCGCACTACAGCGCGCACATGCGTAGAGGAGCGATCACCCCAAAGCGAAGCCACGCAAGGCGTTGCAGCTGAACGGCGCACGGTGCTGCGATCTGCTGTCCTTTGCTTTTTTTTTCCGCGTGCGTGCGTAGGTGAGTGCACCTACACCCTCAACCGCCGTCCCCAAGTATCCTCGTCCTCGCAATCAGTAACCCGCAGATAGCGCCGCATGCGTCTCACTGCCTGCCCCAGACTCGCTCATCTCGCCTTCCATTTTTCGCATTTACTTACTTGTGGAGGCGCATGCGGCGCTGGCGGCTCTCCTCGTTTTTCTGCGCAATCAGCCACAGCAGGGCCGCCGTCAGCGTCGGCGAAAGGATGTAGCTGGCGCGGGGGTCGCTGTGGCGGAAGATGTACGCCATCAAGCAGGTGCTCACCACAAAGAAGACACTGTTCAGGAAGAACAGACTGTATCCCACCGCTACCTGCAGGCGCAGACGACGCAGCGCCTTGGCTTTCTCGTCCGAGACCTCGGCGAAGTGGCGCTGACGGCCCCAGAACTCGCTCTGCACCATCACAACGTACGCCTGACGTAACATGTACGTCGTAAAGCCCGTGATAACGATGTACAGGACGAGGTTCGGAACATGGCGCCAGTCGAAGCCGTTGATGGCGTGCGAGAAGTACACGGGCTGAAAGGAGGCGATAAGCGCCACAAAGATCAGCGACTGCTCCGGGTACTCGAGACGGTTCGCGTTGATGCAGGCGTCGAGGAGGGCCTCGTCGCTGTGCGCCTTAGGTGCCATTGCCTCTTTGTTGGCCGGCTGAAGGGCTGCGTCGCAATCCCTCGTGGGGTCGGAGAATAGGGGGAGGGGAGAGGCGGGTCGACGCTCACGAGGAGACACGGCAGTAATTGGTGTGTACGTGCAGCTGCTGGTTGTGTGGGTGTGGGCGTGTAATCGGGAGATGAAGCGATCATCCTGAGAGAGAGGAGGGGGAGGTTGGAGGTTTGGAGGTTTGATCGTTTGTGTGATTGGTGGGGCAGAGGACCGTGAGACGCGGCACGTGCCCTTCTGCATTTTTGACCGCGATGTAGAAAGGGGAGGGCCAGAACTGCGGGGCAGGATGGAGGAGGGGCGGACCGCCATCCATGACGACCGCACGCTTACAGACAACACCACAGGATGGTAGGCGGAGGGGTTGGGGGGGGAGGTGGGAGCGACAAAGACTGAAGACAGGAGAGCCTCAGCATACCTGAGCGCCTTCGATGGCGCACATACAGAGAAAAGAAGAAACAGCGACGTACACGTGCTCTTACGCGGGGGATGCGAAGTTGTGAAGGCCGTGTGTGTGCGTGTGGGTAGGTGGGGGCTGAAGGATATGTGTTGCGGGAGAAGGAGAAAGACAGCGCCGCCGCACCGACATGGCTCACATTGTCTTCTTGTCGCGTTCCTGGCCGCTACTGAATCTTCGCGACCGCCTCGCTGTACTGCTTCGCGTCCTCGGCGAGTTCGTCCGACGCTACCTTGACTGTGTCCCAGCCGATTTTCAGCCCCGTCTTCTCATCCGTCTTCGGGATGATGTGGAAGTGGACGTGCGGCACCTCCTGGTGAGCTAGACTGCCGTTGTTCTGAAGGACATTGTACTGCATGGAGCCATCCGGTCCAGCGACCGCACGGCTGACCTTGGCAAGCAGCACACCCACATCCGCGGCGTCCTCCATGCCCAGCTCGTGCAGGCAGCTTGCGTGATCCTTCGGGATGACGAGTACGTGTCCCCGCGAGAGGGGGTTGATGTCCATGAAGGCGAGCGCCTTGGACGTCTCGGCGACCTTCGCGCAGGGGATCTCACCCTTGATGATCTTGCAGAAGATGCAGTTGGCGGCCATGATGCGAGCTGAGGTGGTGAGGTAACACGTTACGAGCGAGTGAGAGTGCAGACTGTAGAGGGAGAGGCGGGAGACTTAAAGTCCTGCAGTGACGACACACATAGAAAGCAGACAACGTGCGGAAAGAAAAGAGGCGGCCGCGCGTGCGCATGTGTTGGAAAGGGGACGCAGGAGGGTGGAGTGCGCGCGAGTGGTGGCGGGGGTAGACAGACAGACAGACGCACGCACGCACAGGCAAGTACACGCAGAGAGCGGTGCGCGACGAGGGGAGTCGGGGCAGTGGCGAGTTGAGGGATGGGCGGGCGGCACAAGAGAGCGAGACACGGCAAAGGCGGCAGTGAGTCTCTTTCCGCCGCCCGCCTCCTCTCTCGTACACTCCTCATCTCGCCCTCTTGCCAGATCTTCCGGCCTGAAAAACTGTATACCTCTCTCCCTCCCAGTGTGTGTGCGCGCGCGTATGTGCCTACGGCATGGGCCATGGAAGAGGACATGGGGGACTCTTAGTTCCTTGAAGGCGCGACTTTCAACTGCACACGCACACCCGCGCATAGACAGTGACTACACCGGTGCGCCCTCCTGACCCTACAGACAGACAAGCACCGACCACAGCCATTCAATACATGCGACCGCGTCTTCTATCCATCTAGCATCGCCACCTCTTCGCACCTCGCTCACTGCGAAGCGTCTTATGATGCGTGTGTGCGTGTGCTTGTCGACTCAAGCGGAGAGGCGCCGCAGATGAACAGCACAGAGCGCGCGGCGATACGACGCCACGGCAGCTCAGACGAAATCCCACGAGCCGCTCCTCACTCGCACATCCACTGATACGCACGCACGCACGCAAACAAGGGGTACACAACAGAAGGGGCCGGACGGGTAGAAGCCCACCCTCGGCAGACCCACTCTCCGCCTCCGCTCTTGGCCGCATGCTCTCCACCGTTGAGAATGCCCGAGAGGCGCTGTGCACTCGTCCTCACAGCACATTGGCGCGCCGGAAGCGGTTGGCGCGCCTCTCGTGCCGCTCCGGCACCCCGCCGTCATTGTCGCCGCTGACGAGGCGCCGACGTGCGCGCCGGGACACCCGATGACGCGCCGGCACCGCTTCAGCCCCTTCACTGCCTTCGTCATCTTTGCCGCCCGCCGCATAGCCCGCAAGCGGCACCGAAAGCGGCGGCGGCACCGTTGTGGGTGTGGGCCCCGATTCGGCTGTTCCCGCGCTCACCTCGCCGGCTTCCGCGCCGCCGTCTGCACCTCTACCGTCGGCCGCGTCGACTTTACTCACGCGCCGCACCCGGCGCTTCTGCCGCTGGTCCTGCGCAAGTCGGAACACATTGCTGGCCGCCTCTGCCGCTTTCAACGACTCTCTCTCGTTCTCCTGCACGGTGCGTGGGGTGAGGTGCTCTGCGCTCTCCGCGTCGCCGTCCTTATCGTCGCCGAGAGCGGCTGAGGTGGGCGCCGGTTGTGGCCCGTCCGCACGGCGACGCAGCGGCTGGCGTCGGCCGCCCCTACCGGCGCCGCTGTCTGAGCCGCCTGCAGGGCCACTGTCGTCCTCGGGCGAAGCCGCAGACACCGACGCCTTCTTCCGCTGGCGCTCCACTTCTGCTGCCGCTGCAGCGCGAGCGCGGCGGAGCTCGTAACCCTCCTTGCGTCGCTCGATGCGCTGCACGATGCGCTCTGCCACAGCGCTGCGTAAGCCATTGCCCGCGGCACCGTCTCCCTTTTCTGCCGCACTGCGCAGCTGCAGCAGCGCCGCGCTTGACAGCGACGACTCCTCGAGCTCCGTGTTGATGGCCTCTAGCATGTATTCCAGTGTGCGCATCGCTGCCTGCACCATTCCGTCGCGCCGCTCGTGTCGCTTGCCACGTGACAGGAGTGAGAGGGCGATGACCGCTTCGCTCGCACCACCTCCCTCGCTGTTGCGTGCGGCAACGATCGCCTCGCCGACGGAGGTGGCGTAGCTCTCCAAGGTTTTCGTGACGGCGACAAGGTTTTCCCGCGTCACCGCCAGCTCCGGTAGCAGCTCATTTGTGGTGGGGTTTGCCTTCACGTGCGCCACAACCGCGTCCACGACGCTCAGGATCGTGGCGGCCTCGGCCTCGAGCAGTGTCAGGCCGTAAACCAAGAAGCTGGAGCTGCATTCGACAGAGAGCTCGAAGACGTTCACGTCGCTGGTGAAGGAGGTCAGGAAGGTACGCACGAGGTGCGCCACAAGGCGCTGCGTGGCGGCGCTGCCGAGAACCGGCTGCCGAATCGCATTTAGCGTCTCGTGCGCGCGAGCGATGCACGCAATCGCGTCGGCGATGTACGGGCGCACTGCCGCTGTGGTGTGCGGAGAGACGCGTTGCCAGTCGAAGAGCGGCTGCACAAATCCCTGTCGCCTGACGAGGTCCGTGATCGGCTGCTGGGCCAGCGCCAGGTACGCGTTCATCATGGCGTCCACAGCAAGCTGGCAGTGCTCTTCCACCACCGACAGGTAGACTTGGCTATACTGTTGCTGCTTACTCTGCAGCATCGCAGCGACGTCGACTGGTGTCGCGCAGAGCTCCGGCAGCTGGCGCGCAATCAACTCGAAGAAGCAGGGCGCCAGCAGGTGCTCCGTGAGAATAGGCGTCAACGTTGTGGCGAGGCACAGCGTGTCGGCCATGCACTCGACGACGCACCGCTCGCGCTCGGCGGGGTGCAGGGTGACGTCTGTCGTGGCTGTACGGCACTTCAGCTGCAACATGTCAACGAAGGCGAGTAGGAGGTGCGAGAGGAGAGCGAGTACCAGTTCCTCGTGGTCCTGTAGGCTCTCCATCACTAGCTTTCTGTGGAACTGCGCGATGAGCTCGGAAATGGGGTCCACGACGGCATCGGTGCCATCTCCGAGAGCGGCCGGGGCGCAGGACTCTGACCCCCGTCCGTGACGCTCCGTGCCCGACCTGTCGCCGCACCTTCCCCTACCGGAGGGATCATTCTCTGGGCGCTGGCGCAGAAGCCGACGACGACGCGACGCAGCACTGCGTGTGCCAGCGTCACTGCCTCCTCTTTCGCCCGCCACCGCGTCCTCGTCGGCGTCGTCGCGCAGGCTCCCCGACTTGACGGCGAACAGGTCCACGCTATCGTAGACCTCCGTATCGCGCGCGAAGAAGGGGACGCAGCGATCCATGACGACCGACAAGACGTTGAGCAGCTTGTGGACCGCGTGGGAAGAGACAGAGTCGCGACTGAGCCGGGAGCGGACGCGCGCGTCGAGCGACTTGTCGGTGTTCCGCTGCAGCAGCGGGAGCGCCGTCAGGTACGCCTTACTGAGCACGCCGATGCCATGCAGGTAGCAGCGCAGGCACGTGGAGCGCAAAAGCTCCAGCTCCTGCAGCAGGTCACCGACTTCCTCTACCTGCGCCTCCGACGTGATGGTGGCGGAGCTGCTGGACTCGCCAATGACGATCTTTAGCCGCAGCATCGCGTCACTCACGTGGTTCATCATGCGCTCCCACTGGCTAAGAATGACCTCGTAGAGGACGGCCGCGTGCAGCTCGACACGCTCGGAGCGGCCGTAGCGTCTCAGATCACTCGCCCGATACTGCGCCAGGGCGCTCACGAAGCCGTCCACGACGCTCCTGTTTATGAAGGCCAAGAAGAGAGCCTGCAGCGTGGCTGCAGCGGTGCTGATCATGTCATGAACCGCCTGCACCGAGATGTCGCGCAGGCGCTTCGGGCGAGTAGGCTGCTGTGTTGCACTTTCATTAGCCGCGTCGGCTGCAGCGGGGTGAAAAACATGCGGCAACGTTGGTACGAAGCGTATGCGCGGCAGCTGCTCGATGGAACCGGGCCCGACGCCGGCGCCTGCCACTCTCCCTCGCGTGTCCGCCGCGGGCGCGCCGTGGTTTGCTGTGCCCGTCAAGGCGACGCCGCCATCGGAGACGTGGGCGTTGTCATCCATCTCTCCTACACGACTTAGCGAGCGTGAGTGTGTGCCACTGAGGATAGTCGACGGCGAGCGCTGCAACCCGTCGCCGCCGCTGCCGGCCGCCGCGACACCACCGGTGCCTGCCGCTGCCTGGGCCGCCGTGTTGCCCAAGAGCTGGGTCAAGATAGTGTGCAGCGGCGAGTCCAGCTCAGGAACGAAGTCGAAGACGCCCGAGTGCAGCGCAGTCGCGATGCCGCCCCAATAGGAGCCAACCACGTGCTCGAGCGTTCCAACACACTCGGTGCACAGTCGCAGGGCGAAGGTATTGAGAGAGCATGCCTGCGCCATCACGGCCGACTCGACTTCAGCGCGCGTGAACAGCTGGTTGAGCAGGGAGGAGCTGTGGATGCGGATCTGCAGACAGCTGGACACGAGCACCGCATCCATGTCCAAAGTGCCGACCCGGAACTCGGCGCTGGTGGGGAAGGGCGACTCCGGGGTGTTGAGGGCATCCAGCAGCCTTGACACGTAGGCGTCGGGGATGATGCCGACAGCCTGGCGATTCTCCTCTGTCGGGGTGCCATCACTGCGTACCGTGGCGCTGCCGCTGGCTGCGACACCCACAACGTCGCCGTCACCGTCGCCGTCGCCGCTCGTCGGTGAGCCCGCCGACGACTGTCGCCGCCCGCCGACGACGAGCGCGTTCACCTGTGTGAAGGAGCACTCCTGGAGAAAGGAGTCGTTCGCGTTGCCGATGAAACCGCCGTCGCCGCTGATGCTGACGCCGAGGTACGAGTTTTGCGACAGCCTGCGCCCGCAGATGTCGCTCCCGCTCAGCAGCTCTGCCGCTGTGCCTTCCCCAGCGTCCGCCCCTCCAGCTGCTGCGATGCTCAGCTTCCGCCGCTGCTCCTGTTGCCGATGTCGCTCCTCCAGACCGCGCGCTGCGTCTGTCTGTGCCTTCCACAACCACCCACTCGCCTCTCGCAGGAGGCCGGCAGCGCTGGAGTGGAAGAGGTGCTTCTGCTGGCGCTGCACAATGGATATGAAGAACTGCACGGGGTGCTGGTAGGCCGTTGTGCCGCCTCGCGGAGCAGTGACAGAGGAAGCCGACGCTGCCGCAGCACCACCTGCGCCAGCCTCGGCCACGGGCCTGTTGGGAGAAAAGCTGACCGTACTATCGTCGGAAACACCCGGCGGCGATACGGTGCGGCCACTCTTCGGACTGAAGCCCTCAGCTGTTGCCCCGCCACTGGACAGCCGCGTGCGCAGCTTGGTCAGCACCTGCTCATGCCGATCGCCTTCGCCAAGCACCTCTTGCAGCACGGCGCAGAAGTGATGCAGCTTCACCGAGGCGATGCTGGTGTCCATCATCATGGACAGCGTATCCTCAATGAGCACGGTGTCGGCTGGGTTCGCGTAGATGAGTTCCTCGGCCAGCTGGCTGCAGAGGTACAAGGCGGCGCGGAGGAGGGCCATGGCGAACTTGTAGGCAAACACGCTACGACCGGCGGCGCTCACGTTCTTTGACGACCCGGCTACTGCTCCCGCTGTCGCAGCCGAAGTAGTGCCTTGCCCGGCAGGCGGGAAGCGGCTATCTCCTGTCGCAGCTGACGCTTGCATTGCCTTTGACGGCTCCCCGTCGTCTACAGTCAGCATCGCACCGTCGATGAGCGAGTACGTCTCCTCGAGGTATAGCATGGCACGGCGCAGGTGCAGCACGGCTGCCTCATAGTTAGCAACATGGTCGACATGTTGCCGCCGTGCGTCAACGTCCTTGAGACGCACCAGAGGGGTGCCGTACCAAAAATAGATTTCTTCCCCGCTTTCAAGTACGTACATGTCCGCGGGGGCGGTGCTGTCAGCAGGGCCTTCCAAGGTGCCGTGCGGCTTGGCAGCGGCATCAGCGGCAGCAGAGGTGCCCTTCTCGTCGCTGTCACTCTCGTCCTCCTCGTACTCGTTTTCTTCCTCGAGGCCGTCGTCGTCGTAGTCGCCTGAGGCCTTGCGTTTCGTGGCTCGGTGAGGCTCCTTCTTTGGCTGGTCGTCTCGACCACTCAAACCACGAGCCTCGTCAGCGTCCCCTTCGCGCGACGCGCTGTCGTCGTCGTCGGAGCTGGTGGAGCCGTCTGCCGCCGTCATCGCCGTCGCGGTCTGTCGCCGCTGCGCCACCTTGGCGCCGCAACTGTCGTAGATTGCACCGGGGACGCCGAGAACGCTGAAGAACTTGTCGAGCATGTCCTGACTCTTTCGGCTTTTCTGCACGTCCAGAAACGTCGCTGTGATGGGCCGCACGAGCGACTCACAGCTGGTCGACGCGCTCTTGAACGACCGTGTGATGGCCTCGAGGGCCTCGCCGGTGAAGAGCTCCGCGTCGGAGTTGTACACGGCGTCCATGGCATCCTTAGAGTTGATGAACACGCCGAGGTTGTCGCGTATGAGCTGCTTGAGGGCCTCCCCGGTGTCCTCCTCCGCTACCCCGACTTTGTCGACGAGCTGGCCTTCGAACACCGCATGTGAGACATTGGCCAAGACACGCTGGATGTACTTCTTTGGCTGAAAGGCGCGACTCGTGAGGTCGAGCGGCGGGTGACGGTGACAGTCCTTCTCGTCGAAGAGCTCATCCATGGTCGCTGTGCGAGGACGAGTGCAGGGGCTACTAAAACAAATTCAATGCAACCGCCTAAAGGAGAAGCTGTTTTGCCTCACACAACGCGCGCAGGGCCGCAACGACGCACAAGAGCGGTGGTGGTGGTGGGGGGTGGGTGGGAGCTCCTGAGGCTATCAAGCACAAGGCGCCCCCATGTGCGTGTGCGCGTCTTCCTGATGTATGCCTCTGTGCGTGCTCGTCAAGGTGAGAGATGGATAGTGGGAGTGGTTGGAGGTGTGTGTGTGTGCATGTTAGAGAACGACGGAATAGTCGAGAAGGTGCTGAGCACAACCACGATAGCAGGACGACACGTGCGTCGCTTCACTTGCTGCATGCCCTCGCAGCGAAAACGGCAAGCGCATATCGCTTGCCTTCCGCACAGCACCGTCATCGATGGTACATGTCTCCATGAAGAGAGAGAGAGGGGGAAGGCTGCGACACATGTTTTCTTCATTTTGTATTTCTCGCTTCGCATGGTACAACGTGCTTCTCTCCCACTCCCGCATGCGCACGCATCTCTCCCTCACTTAGGATGCCTTCGTGTAATGGAGGGCGCAACGCACCCTCGGAGGGGGGGCAACCGTGGTGATGGTGGTGGTTGGGAGGGGGGAGGAGCTGGCGGCTGACGCAAGTACGCAGAGTACCACCGACCCACACATCCTTTCACAGGAACACGCCACGAGCTCCATCGGTAACAGCAACAACGTGAGATGACGAAGAGAAAGCATGGCGTGCCCGAGAGCGAGAAGGGAGGGAGACGCAGACACATCTGTTATCGCGAAGGCTGACGACTAACTTGCGCGCTTTCCTCCGTACCTCCTGCACTGCGGCCTGCGCCAGCGAGTGCGTGTGCACTGGCCCCTTGAGGAAACCTTTGGACACGCACGATCCCGCCATTGCCACTTTCCACTCCGACCCCTTTCTCACGCGATAGGAAGTATGCCAGACACGCGTATTCCGTATGCGGCCGTGACCTTGACGGTGCAGAAGGGGGTTCAGTAGAAGCGGGGCCCCGGTGGACTGATCTCGGAAGAGCAGCTGTGCATGGACATTCTCATGCATGGCCGCGCCTCGCGCGGCCTCACGTTTGCGGGGCTCCAGACATGTTACGCCGGCTAGCGGTGGCATCTCATGAGCAACGAAGACTGGGGAAAGAGCGGAAGTCCTGCGCACGTGGATGTTGTGAGTGCGCATGGCTCGATCATCATGCTGCGGAGGGGAGGGGGTGCAGGTGTTGGAGGAGTGCATCCATCGCCTCGAGGTCCCCCCCACTGCCGGGAGAAGAAGCGGATGCCGAGTTCGGAGGCGTTGCGGCGGGGCCTGGGAAGACATGGATGCTGCCGCCTCTGAGGAGCTTCCTCGCGCACTGAAAGACCCACACACGCACACTCACGCGCACGTTGAGAGTGGTATGGTGGCAGTTGGAGGAGGGGAGGGGGGAAGGGCACACGAAGGAGAGGAGCAGACACCTTCACGCGCACGTAGAAAGACGTGCAAACCGCAACGAAGGAGCTCACAATTTTCGCCTGCGGGCGTGTGCGCAGACGGGCAACCGCACCGTCTGTGTTCGAGAGATGGCGGCTACACGGGAGGCCATGGCCGTCAGAGCAGCCCCCAACAATGCCGAGATAGGCTCAGCAGATGCGTTCCGGCCTCAGTCGACGCACCACGTGCCGAGATGCAGGCCGCCGCCCTGTGCGCTGATGCCTGCGCCGCACGTGAAGGATGCGGCCAGCTCTGGCGCCCTTCAGTACACCTTGCCGCTGCGCATCAACCGCATCATGCCACCACACAAAGTGGCCGTGGAGCTGTAGTTGCTGCAGCACGCAAATTCGATATAGGGCACCAGCTGCGAGTTGGCCACCGAATCGGCGCTCGGACACACCGCCTCGATAAAAGTAGCGCAGGCGTTGCCGTCGTGCGAGGACGGCGACGATGGAGCCGTGCCAGGCGGTGCTGGCTTCTCATCGGTGCGAGAGGCCGACGAAACAGACAATGGCGCGCCGTAGCCGGCCGCCTCCGCTGCAGAGGTAGCGCTGCACCCGATGCCGCTGTTCACCCGCGCCATGAGGACGCACCTGGTGGGTAGCTGCCTGCGAAAAACGCTGCTTCCAGGCTCGGCCACGCGCCCCACGAGCCTGAAATCGTGCCAGCCAGACTGTTGCCGTCGAGGAAGAGATTCGACAGGAATGCCATATCATTTCGCGACGGCGGTGCTCCACAGTGCATGAGCTGCCGCCCTGGATGCGATACACAAGCGACGCCAGCATAGGTCACCTGGAAGAAATAGGGTCGGTCAGCGAGTCGCTGGAGAGGCTAAGGTAGGTCAAGGCGCTCAGTGCGCATTTTACCCAATAGCGTTACCACGATGACCAGCGCCGCCACCTGCGCTGGGGCCACGCCCGGGGGGGGGGTAACATCAGCAAGCTGCCTGGTTTCGTCGCGTGGTAGCTCGGGAACAGGAGCCCAGCCTTGCCTCCATCGGCGCAAGTGGCACCGAAACGGGTACAACAGCCTGTCCCTGTCCAGTGCTGCTTCACATTCGGTAGCAACGTATCTGTGAGTGCGAGTGGAGAGCGACGCGTGCGTAGACCTGCTGCTTCTCAGTAAAGTCCTTGATGGCGGCGGCTCGAACGCCCCGGTCTCACTGCGAATCAGTGTCACGGCAACCACGGGCAGTTGCCAGGAGCAGCAGCACCGGGGTGAGGTGGTGCACGTGCGGAGACATGGTCGTTATGCGAGCGCACCCACCCGAGAATGCGTGCTTGGCAGCGTGATATTAGCGTTGACAAGGCAGGAGGATAGAGAGAAGGGAGTTCGGCAGAGAACAAGTGACAGCGCCCGCGCGTCGGTGAGTGCACGCATCTACCTCTCTCCCTGTGCGTATATTAGCAGGGTGAGAGGATGAAGAGGGCGTGGCGGCGCCTGGGAGGAGGGGGGATGCCGACTTCGTACGTGAGAGAGAAAGGACGAGCCCGAAGCGTGGCGCCATTGTACTTTGGCGATACCGGTGGTCCGCTGCGGAGCAGGCCCAGCGCAATCTCCACCTCTTTCATTCTCACCAACGCCAACCTCAGCGCATGGCACTTGGATCATGTGGGTGCTAAGTGGACATCGCAGTTTCGAGTGTTGCCCCACGCACAACCACGTACACACTTGCGAGTGTGCTCCAGGCTTGTTGTTTCGCTCTCTCCGTTGAGGTCAGAAAATGAAAACGAACGACACAGAGAAAGGAAGCGCACAGGAAATACACGAGCATACGCGCGCCTGCACCGACACACCGGAATATACGCTCGAGAGGAGCGAGAGGCAAAGTAGTGCGGTGATGGTGGTGGTGGTGGGAAGAGGGAGTAGCCTTATCAACAACAACGGGAAGAGAACCAACAAGCCGGAGGAACAACAGGAAGAGGCGAAGAAAAGGCGAGGCGCATTTCGCAGTGCCCGCACACTCGAAGGAGGAGTACAGAAGACGCCTGGGAGAACAAAAGAAGGCCGGGCCATTACCGGCTTTCCCGACAGAGTCAGATCCGATCCTGCCGCCACCTTCGCCTTTTTGGCGCCGCACGCACGGCAGAGAGGCAACCCAGTGTGAAATCCACGAACAGCCGCACACACCGCACAAGCACCAACTTACCATTAGCGGTGGTACACGGCGCGAGCACAAGCCAGCATGATAGGGAGGGGGAGGGAGAGAGGCATCATAGATTGAGATGGGCGGAGCGATGAACGAAGCACACGTCACCCGCAGCAGCAGCGGCGAGTCGCAGAAACCACCGAGGCAAAGAGGTTCGCGAGACGACGCCACACATCAGCACACGCAGGTCCCACCCCCAGACACAGCATCGAAGAAGGCCACGGCACAAGCAAGGAAACTGCGGGAGCGCTGAAAGCGAGAACCGATGGCGGACTCCGGTGGAGCGTCCGAGTAACAGCACCAACACCGCATCAATCACTCAACACTGACGCACCAGCGATCACTGAGCAACACGACTAACGGAGCCGCCGGTCCGCACGGCGACGCACAGACACACAAAGGACGCCGATACGCGTGAGCACAACGAGCGAAACGAAGAAAAGCAACTGTGGAGCACTCCACACGTGAAAGCCGCTAACACAAAACAACCTCTGACACCTTCGCAGCGCGCGAGAGAGGGGGGTGGACCCGCGAGGGTGTTTCTTCTCTGTGTGCCCCTCTCGCTGAAGAGCGCGCGATGCGGCTGACCACCACCACCACCGACCCCGCTGCTGTGCGTGAGGAAATAAAAAGAAGATCGAGGGATCCGCTGGGAGTGCACAAAGACCGTAACGCTGATCTGGCGATGTGCTACGTAAAGCGTCTCTATCTCCCTCTGGCGTCTACTGCTCCACCACCTTCCTGCACTAGAGGCGCGCTACGCAGCAGCGGCTGCCGGCGAGCTTGCGGTGGGATTCACTTCCGTGAAAAAGGCGTCTTGCACCACGCGCAGCAACGCAGAGCCTTTCATGACCTGCTGAACAGCGGCGGCGCATTCGATAGCGGGCCTGACCACCTGCTCCCGCACCAAGTTGCGCATGCGCTTTTCGTAGAAGAACTTGTACCGGTCACGGTAGTCGGCAAGCAGTGCACGACTCACGGCTTGGGTGTACAGCAGCGCCTCCTCATGTGTGCGGTCACGCGTATTCATGAGCTGGGCGCTGGAGAGAAACTGGTACTGACCCAGCACCACATCCACCGCGTCCAATACCGCATCGATCAAGTTTGCCTCGAAGCCCAGCCGCAAGCACATGTTCAGATACTTGCGCTCTATGTACTCGCGCTCCTTCTGCGTAACGGCGTCGATCATGCTGACCGCGAGGTGGTACTCGCCGCCAAGAGCGTCAAGCGCCGGGCTGGACCGAAGCGTGTGCTCGTAGTTCTCGAAGGACTGCGCCACCTTCAGCTGCGCGTCCTTCATGTGCGTCAAAGCAGCCAGGTACTTTTCAAACGAACGCGCCGACGCCTTCAGCGCCTGCTGGCGGCGGGCAAGTTGCTCACACACACGCACCCACGCACAGGCGTCGGACTTGGCCGAGGGCGGCAGATACGTCCAGTCGTACGTGAACGACGACGACGACGTTGGCACCGGTACGCTGCCGCCGCCGTTGGGGTGCCCATCGCCGCCGCGACCGTCAGTTGCACTGTCGTCGTTCTTGGAACTGAAAAAGAAGCCGGCCACGGACCGCACAAGGCTGCTGGACTTGGCCGCAATCTTGTTTGCGGTGTACTCGGTGAAGCTTCGGTGCCGCTTGCTGCACTCCCGGAAGGGGTGTGTGGCGAGGCGGAGGTCGCGCAGGGCGGCGCGCATGCGCAACAGCGTGCCGGTCTCGAAGGTGTCGCGCGGGTCCAGGAAGAACGATGCCACCCATTCGGAGAAGAAGATAACCTCCGGCATGCACGCGATTTCGTTGAGAAAGAACTGGAGGTTATGGCGCTGCGCCGCGAAGGCGTCCGAGGCGCTGAAGTAAGTCTCGATGTCGCTGACGCTGCTCTTGCGCGGCAGCGGCGACATGATGAGGGTGGGGAACTGGTACGTGAGCAGCTCTCGCAGATCCACCACCTCGCTGTACCGCCGATCCACGCTCGCCGAGTTGCCGCGAGACCAGTCGTTGCGCCGCACGCCGATGTCGATGCCGGCAAGATGCGGCGCGTTGGCCGGGACATCCGGCACGGTGAAGCTCGCGTCGTTCTCCGCGAGAATTTCCGTGGTGATCGGGAAGTATGTGATGGGGCGCATCATCTCGTTGCCCTTGAAGGCGGCGTCTATCCGGAACCGGGCGAGGACGACGCGGCCGTGGGTGTGCGTGTGTGGCGCGATGGAGGGCTCGCTCTCCGTTGCCGGCGGCGCCGACAGCGGCGCGGGTGGGGCAGAAAAAATGGATTCTGAAGACGTCACATCGCAGCCGGTGCTTGTGTAGGCAGCCGTCGGCTGGGGCGGCTGTGGTGGCAGCGGGGGGCTCTGTGCTTGGGGGAGCGGCACCTTTACGTCGCCGACGGATGCGCTTGAAGACCCGGTGGCAGGCGGCCGCGGTGCAGGCGCAGCGGTTCGCTGGTACTCCTCCTCGAAAGGGCTAGCGTTGTTGGACAGCATGATTGCACGAGCGACAGTCTGGGAGGAAGCAAGTGAGTCCTTTGGGCGTGCACTGATGAGCGCGGACAGTGCTCGAAGCCAAATATGCTCCTCCTCCAAAATATGATCGCGACACTGCTGGCTGGGAGGATGGCGATGCGAAGCGCAGAGATAGGGGAAGGGAAACAAGAAGCAGCAAGGGCAAGCGAAACGACTAAGAGACACACAGACACAGAGACGGGGAGAGATAGCTTGAGCAGCACACAGCAGATGCGCGCGTGCTTGTGTGTGTGAGTGTGTGTGTGACTGCGTGTGCAGGAGTGTATAAAAGGGTGGAGGTCCGGGAGAAGGAAGGCGGCCAAGCGATACACGGACACAGACACCCCAACAACAAAAAAGAAAACGAAGAAGGGAGACGCTGTAGGCGAAGATGCGAGCGTGTGGCGAGCACCTACGCAGCCACAGCACACACGCACAGGGTGCAAGATAAACAATGTACTTCGCGAGTTTCACGCTATGCTCTGTGCGTGCGTGCGCGTGTGTCTGTGCCCTCTTCTGACCTCTGACACACCGTCGATGATGTGACGGGTGCAGAAAGGGAGAGAGAGATAAGGGAGGAGGAAGGGGGAAGCAGGGGCAAAAACAGAGAGTGTGCTGTGTGAGCCGTGGGGCGGCTCGAAGCGAATGCAAATAAACGAAAGGAATAAAAGCGGAGCGGGTGTCAATGATGATGACGGAGGCGGTAGAGAGGGCGGAGGGATGCGTGGGAGAAAGGTGGATCTGCAGCCATGTGGAGGAGCAGTCAAAATGGAGAGATGGAAGGGATAACAGGGGGATCGAAACACTGACGGCATGGCCACTCGCACACGCGCCCGAGCAGAAGCAAAGAAACGCTCCGGTTACATACGAGGACACGCCACCTTTAGCTGCGCACACAATCAGGGCGCCATAGGTGTGTGCGCGCGCTTGAACTTCATTGCTGCCATCGGCAGTTGTGCATTGGTTTGCCGTCGCTCATCTGCCTGCCCAGGCGTGAGTGAGACGGAAGAGAAGCACACCACACCTCTACGTCGCCCTTCATGCTTCTTGTCCGTCTGTCTGCACGGCGCAGCGTCGCGCCCGGCACGCTCCCACGCGTCCCCCTTTTTTGCCGCATTGAGCTGGGCTGATACATCGTCAAGCACAAGGAAACCATACAAGGGTAGTACATAGAAAAGGAACACGCCAACGCGGAGTTGGCCACCGCCTTGCCCTTTCCGCCTCTGCCCTCACACCGCACGCAAACCGCACCACGCCGCTGCGCAAGACGGGCGCGCAGACACACCCGGGAAGGCCGTCGGGCGGAGAACCGAACAAGAGGGTGGTAAGCGAGAGCGACGATAAAGGAGTCCTCTCAAAAAAGTGCGTTAATGCACATCGGGTAGTCTACACGGTCCCCCTTGCCACGTGCCAAGAGTCCGCTGCGGACGCTGGCGGAAGGGCTGCATGTGCCACCCTCCCCACACGTGCGCACTGCCTCACCTTGGGTAGTGACTGAGCTCATGCTGGAGAGAGACAATAGTGGACTCCTCCTTCTTGATGCTGTCCGTCAACTCCTTATGGCGGTCCGTCAGCTGCACCAAGCGGGTGCGGTAGTTGTAGATGACCGCCTTGCGCTTCTCGTAGTCCATCAGTAGATCGCGCGAGCCGACCAGAGGCATGCGCTCCTTCATCCGTGTATTGGCGCGCAGGTGCGCATCGCGGCGCCGCTTCGACTTCGCCAGCTGATCACGCGCACCACCAAGCTCCTCGTCCGTGCTCGCGACATGCTGGCGCAGCTCGGCGTTCTCTGCCCGCACGCAGTCCAACTTCTCGCGCACATGCGTGGCAATGTGAATGGTATTGGTGACCTTGTTGCGCAGCTTCAGCACCTCCTCGGATCGCTCCTCGATCTTCTCGTTGAGGCTCGTGTTCTCCACCTTCAGCTGCTCAAAGTCTATTAGGAACATGTGGTGGTTGGCGGCGTTGGACTCCTCACCATCCTGTCCGGTGGCGGCTGCCGTTGCGGTGGACGCAGACGAGGACAGTGCCGCGCCTCCTTTGGCTGCCCGCCGCAGCCGCAGTAAGCGATTTCTGAGTTGGAGGTAGCGCACGCGAGAGGCATGGATGGCGCTGCGCTGCGCCGCCTCCAGCTCAATGTACTTTTCTATCGCCTCGGTTGGGATTGGTCGGTTGGACCGCATGAAGCGCACGCTCGCCGTTAGCTCTTGAATGTACTGCTGGAAGTTCCGCTCCTGTGTGGCGGCCTCCTCCATGATAGGTTCGTAGCGCTGCTGCTGTAGCTCGAGGTCCTTCTTCAGAGCGGCGCTCCGTGCCTCCACACGCTGCCGCTCCTCTGCTACCTGGCGCACGAGGGCCCAATACGCTGCCTCCGCATCTGGTGTTGTGAGCTGTGCCACATCGTCCTCGCCGTTGCGGCGTCGCTGCTCCGCGTAGTGACGTGACAGCAGTTGTTGGTAGACCAGGTTGCTCTCGAGCAACGCCTTGCGCTTCGCCAGGAGAGCGCGGTACTCCTCCACACGCGCGCGGCGCTTCTCCTCTGGCGTCTGCACTGTTTGCGCAAGCTCATCAAAGCCGTCGCTGTTCAGCGGCGGGAGGACATCACCAGTCTCGCCTCCTCTGCTCATTACCGCGTCGCCGAACGCAGAGGCGACGAACAGCACGCTGTTGCCGCCGGTGCCACGAAGCGGCGCGGCATCCTGCTCCAAGCTGCGCCGCTCCGTGTGCTCGTGCCATCGCCGTTGAATCAGAGACGCGGCAGCATGCTGGCGGGCCTCTTCGCGCCGACGCGTCTCTGCATCGTCGTACATGGTCGAGCGCACGCGTATGTGCGCGCGCTGCTGACGACGGCTCTTTTTTCCAAGGCGTTCGATCCACAGCGCGGGGGCTGCGGCGACTGCCGAGGGCGTTAACGGAGGCGCTGATGCGTGCTCGTGCATGCGCATGGGTGCGGAGGAGAGGGTGAGGGGAGAACGAAGAAGTAGAGAATACCAAGATTGCCGTTGGAAGACAGCTGCACATTGTGGCTTGTGCTTGTCGGTGCGTGTGACGTGAGAAAAGACGGCGAGGTGCGTGCCAGCGGGCGAAGGCCGCACATCGCGGCACCGCCAGTGGAAAAACCAGCCTTGACTCCAAAGGCATCAATGGCCGTCTCAGTACAGGAGAGAATGGGCAGAGAGCCGGTGTGTGTGGGGGGGGGTAGGTGGGTGAGCGCCAGAGCTGCCCCCCCTCTACCACACACACACACACACACACCCTTGCCCTGCTTTGGCTGATCTCGCCATTGCCGTCCGCCTCGAGCTTCGAAAGCACGAAAAGGGCGACGGTCTCGTTGCGCTTTACGATATCGGACGGCGGCGCCGCGGCCTCCCACTCCACGGTGGACAGTCGTGGGCCCACACAGACAGACGGACGAAGTACGCCGGACAAGAGCACGTGGGAAGGGGTGGCGGCTGCGGCAGGGCGTGAAAGCAAGCGCGCTCGGATGGATGAGTGCGGCGGACAACAACAAAGGTGAGCGTTGATGGTGAGGAAAAGGAGGCGTTGCAGGCAAGACGCGAAGGCGCGCGAGGGGAGGAGGACAACGGGCACCTTGCAGCAGAGAACAACAGTGAAAAAGGGAATGAGGCGGTACGCTGGAAGAGGGGGAGGGGGAAGCGCAACCTTTCGCGGGGGCAGGCAGCCAGCAGCCGCGTCCTCTGCGCGGAGTAGCTTGCGCGCGCTCTCTTCTCCCCTTCGTCAAATTCGTGCACACACACGCACAAGCGAAGCGGCGAAGCAAACGTCAGCAGCGCCCACCCACTCCTCCTTCCCGCTACATGCGAAAAAGGGAGACACAAGTTAGATGCGAGAGGAGTGGCGAAACGCACGGCGAGCGAGTCTGAACATACACCCCGCCGCGCGCACGAAGGGGAGGCGGAGAGAGGGGCAACGAAAGGATGCGACGCGAGAGCTCCATGGGAATGCGATCATGCAGACATACAACACGGCGGCTGATGTCTTGCACTGCATCCGCGGGCGATGCAAAGGTCGACAACGCCAGAAGGGATGCGTCCGGGGTGAGGGGAGCGGTGGGGTGCGTAAGAGGTGTGTGGTGGTGGTGGGGGGGGGGCGAAGGAGAAGCGAAGAGATAGGGAACGCCGTCAAGCACGGCTCACCGCTCTGAATCGCCGCGCGCCCTTCTCACTCTTCCGCCAGACATACGCGCAGGAGGGGGAGGGGGCGATACCCCGGAGGCCCCTGCTTGCGTGCGTGTCTGTACTGTGAGTGTGCCACGGTGCGTACACGTGCGCAGACGTTGATGGATGGACAGCGGTGTTGCGAAGACAGGAGCGAGGGAGAGAGGCGAAAGTGGTGCCCAAGAAGGAATAACGAGCGGGGCGAGGAGGAGAGGGTGGGGCGAGATGTGGAGGTGGAGGGCGGGGGTGGAAAGGCGTACACCAAGGGGCTGAGATCATTGAACACACCGCCGCACCGCGAAGTAAGTCACACTCGATAAGGGGTGAGGTTGAAGCTTGTTTTCTTTTCGTGTGTTCTTGTTGAAACAGACAGCCGCCCTCTCCTCCATCACTCGGGTGTGGCCGCAGGCGTGATCACATCCATCGACAACGCGCTCTCCCATTGAGCGCACACGCATATAGCTCTACGTTCAGTCTGTCGTAGACGCCGAGGGAGAAGGAGAGGAAGAAGAGACGTCCGTCGATGACGAGATTCGCGAGCTGCGCTCTGGTGCACTCATAGGGGCGTCGGCACAGGCTTCCTCTTCCGTGTGCGCCGGTGCGCTCAACGTCTCCTGTGACATCGCCCCCCTCGACGAGGCCGACGAGGCTGCAGCAGGGGCCGCAGAGGGAGGTGCTGGCGCCACTGTAACTAGCGGTGACGGTGCAGGGATGGTTTCGATGCCTTCACCGGCCGTGAGGTCTGCCGATGTCCACACTAGTGCTGCCTGCTTTTGTGCACGGTTTGCGTCGCGCTTCTCCTTGACCTCGTGTGCTAACTTTTTCTCCATCTTCTCGAGCTTCTCCAGCGAGTAGGACTTGACGGGCAGCAGCTTCGGCTTGCACAGCTGCAGTTGCATCTGCTTGATCTCGGAAAATACGAGACCGTGCTCAGGGAGGACGGCCATTGTCGCCTCGTCAACGACATCTCCATAAGGCGCCTGCGAGTCCATCTTCAACGGGGAAGGAGCGGGGTGCGCTCGCTGCACTTGGTCAAGCAGGGTATACGTGACTGTAGGTGTGGATGCGCAAGCAGATACTCTCCTGCTGCTTCGCCTAAGGTGGGAGTAAGGCGGTACACGGCGTGCCCGTGTGTGTCTGTGCCTTCGACAGTGGTGCTATCCTGATGGGGCTCAGGCTTGATGGTGAGAATCAACGCAGAGGCCCTTTTCGAATGGTCGGGCCGTTGCATGAAGCCTGGCATCGGAAAAAGAGTGATGAGTGTGTGAGTGTGTGTGTGTGCGGGGGGGGGGGTGCGGAGAGTGAACGAATATGAGCGCAAAAAAAAAGAGCAGGAGAGAGATGAGGTAGAGAAGGTGGCTCCGTGACGCTTACATAAACAGCCTTACCGACGGCACATCGACGCATCCTCCGCACCTACTTTGCAGACGCATCACTTGCACCCCCCTGGCTGAGCTGATCTGCTTAGATCCTGCTCAAGGAAAGGGAGATTGGGAGAGGGAGGCGAGCAAGTGCCGAGACGAAGACATGCAAACCTGCTGACAGACGCACACCGACACACTTGTGCGCATACACGTGTGTTCTAAAATGCCGTCCTTCTCCCGTTTCCGCGTGCGCGTCTTTACGTGCTCGCCTCTCTCGCTCTCGCGCTCATTCGCTCTTCCCGCTGCATCGGTGCCAGATGCGCTTTACATTCTTTTTCAAAAACGTGTTCGGCGAACCCTTGGCGTCTTCCAGAGTTGTCAGCGTCTCATGTCGGCCCTCGTCTTAAAGTGTGGCGCGTGCAGGGAGGGTTGCCCATCCCGCCACATAACCGTGAGAACGCACGCACAGACGCAGGCGCATGCGGGAAACAAACAAAAACAAAACAGCCGAAGACAGAGTTAAACAAGCGAGCAAGGATGAGGAGGACCAGCGATCCCATCGTGGGATGACGGCGCTCGAGAGAGGGGGCCCAGCACGTGCGTGTGAGCATGCCGTGCGATCGAGGAACGCCCCCGCCCCGCACCAAACACGTGGGCTCCATTGGTGTCCGCGCATGTTTTTGCTGAGGAAAACGAGGGCGGGAGGGAAGGAGTGAGCGAGCGCTTGGTTCGCCGCTTGGAGAGCCGCGTACACAGTCCTCACCATCCCACAGACACGCACCCCCACGCTGTACCACTTTGGCCCCCCTCCTTCTCCCGCTGAGCACACCTCTTGTTAGATCCTCTTCGCCTGGCTTTCGGGGGTTGGTTGCGGGTTCGCTGCTTACCCTTTTTCACGTCTTAAACATAATTGCTTCGGCACAGGAAGGCGCACACGCACATGCCCAGACAGAGGGGAGGGCAGTGTGTGCGCGTGCGTGTGCGTGCATGTGTATGTGTGTGTGGGGGGGGGGGGAGGAGCAGAGGAAGTCGCAGACGTGTGTCGATGCTGAGCACCTGGAAGTTAGAGCGAAGATGCTCCTTCTGCCATGACATCAACCGCCCCCCTCCCCGGCAGCCCGATATGTCTCGTGCTACACACACACACTCATACACACATACACAACCTCTAACCCATCTTACGGTGCGGTGAAGGGAGCGCTGGTGGACATGTGCGACTTTTCCTTCTTAGAACAGCGACATATCGCCATCCATGCCCTCTGCCTCTTCTTCTTCCATCTCCACCTTCGGGCGAGGGCCGTTAGACTCGAGCTCCTCACCAGCCAGCACGCGGGAGAGCTGCTCGCGGAAGTTGGACTGGTTGACGGTGTGAGTCTGCAGGAACTGCTGGCGCCACGCGACCTTGCCATCCTTGACAACGAAGGCCATGGGGCACGACATCACGGAGAGATTCGATACCTCCGCGTAGCTCTTGCTGACCGCCTTGCCCTCGTCGTAACAGATGTGGGACGGATCCAGGCGCAGGCGCTTCTTCGTGTTCTCATCAATGATCTCCTTCCCCAGGTACTTCTCGGTCTTGGCGATGTCGGCGTCCGTGCTGATGGCGACAAAAACGGCCTTGTCCGCCATCTCCTCCGACAGCGTCGTGAACTCGTCGTTGCAAACATCAGCGCCGCGGTAGAAAGTATTGAAGAAGTACAGCACGTAGATCTTGTCCTCCGTGATTGTGATTTTTTCGCCCTTGATGGGGTGTGCCGACTCGATCGTCGGCGCCTCCTTCCCGAGCGAGGCGTCGTCGCTGTACGTCTTGACGTCGATGTCTGTCATCTTCGCTCCGTTTTGAATACAATGAAGGCTGTCGAGGAGGCGGGCGCAAAACTTTAAGACTGATGGGCGTGGGAGTGGGTGTGGGCGAGAGAGCAACTTCGGAAGTCGTGTTGTGCACGCACGTGCGCGAGGGTGATGAGAAGAGAGAATAGGGAGCGGGGGAGGGGCGAATGCTTCAATGGAGCTGGCAGCTCTCTGAGAGGGAGGGAGGGACGGGCGGTGCCATACGATGCGCACAACCGTACAGTTGGCAGGTGCGACTATATATTCAAGCTTGCACGCGCCGTAGAGTGCGCGAAGACTTCTCCAGCTGTTGAGTCTAGGTGGCAGACGAGAGGTGAAACGGCTACAGCAAGCGACCTTGGGGGGGGGGGGGCTGCGTAGAACGTCAAAACGCCATCCAGCACCACAACTGGGCGGATTTCCAGGTTCAGGGCAGTCCCGCTGGCGCCACCGTGCTGCACAACAGCAGCCGTGGTGGACTGAGAGGGGAGGAGGAGGGCGGTTCAGGCCGTGAGGCGCGTGAAAGCGAAGCGGCACATGAACGGTGCGAGGGACCTCAGCCGCGTTTTTGTCGTCTCTTTTCTTTGAGGGGCCCACCCACCGGTGTGTCGATGGGCGTGGGCGGAAATAGTATATAGAAGCGGAGTGGATGTAAGACTTTTGAGTGACCCAGCGCAGCAGCTAGCCAGCAGTGAGGCGGCGGCGCATCGTGTCAAAACAGAATAATCAGAGCGATAAAAAGGGAAAGTAAAAACGTGCCGACATCTGCGTACGCGCGTGTGCCTGTGCGTGTCGTCTACCACACCGACCCACGCACAGACCGCGCACTGCGTCGCTCGTGCACTGAAAAATCAGACCAAACAAAAAAAAACGAAATCAAAACATCAATAAAAGTTACCTTCGCATGCGATCGTGGGCACACGGAGTTTGCCGATGTCATCTCGAGGAGAGAGGGAGCATGACAGAACACACACAAGGTTGCACGGAGCACCACGCGCACGGCGAGGCCGGGGCTTGCTGACGCTGGCAGGGAAAGGGGAGGGGGCCAGACAGCAGAACGCAAGCTCAAAGGACGGCAACAAGCACTGCTTCCACTCCTCAGTCCTCATTGCGCAGGTAGCGGCGCTCCAGGTGCTCGCGCAGGTGGCGCGGGTTCAGCGGCTCGCCGGTTGCCTTGATAAGCAGCTCGTCCGTCTCGAGCAGGCAGCCCAGGTCCCAGATCATCTCCTTCTGCTTGGCCAAGATGGGGTCGATGTGGCCCGTGCGGATGCACTGCGTCACGACGTCGTCACCCAGCTGCTGGCGGATGGCCGCCATCAGCTGCGCAGCGCCGATGGCGCCGATCGTGTAGGCGGGAAAACTCCCCCAATACCCGGCAGCCCAGTGAATGTCCTGTAGGCACCCGAGGTCGTCGCGCCCAAGCGTCTCCAGGCCCATGTACTCCTTCATCTTTTCCTCCCACACCCGCGGCACGTCCACCGCCTCCAGGCGCCCCTCGATCAGGTCGCGCTCGATCTCGTAGCGCAGGATCACGTGGAGAGAGTAACCCACCTCGTCTGCAAGCGTCCGGATGTAGCTCGGCTTCACCAGCTGGTTGATCTTGCGCACGTTCTCCACCGTCAGCCCTGGCTGCGCGCCAAGGTGCAGCTCCAGCAGCGGCGTCAGGTACTCGGCGAACGCAGCGGACTTGGCTATCATCCTCTCCGCCAGCAGCGACTGCGTCTCGTGGATGCCGCCGGATCGCGCCTCGCACACCGGCTGCCCAAGCAGCTCGCGCGGCCCGCAGTTCTGCTCGTATTTGGCGTGTCCTGTCTCGTGGATCGTCGCCAGCAGGCACTTGGTGTAGTTGGCCGGCGACCAGTAGTACGTCATCCGCACGTCCTCCTTCACCATCCCACCAAACGGGTGCGGCGCCTCGTCGTAGCGACCCGCGCCCCAGTCGTACTTCCACACGTCCGTCATCAGCTGCCGGCCAAGCGCAATCTGCTTTTCCTTCGAGATCGGCGTCTGCAGCTCAGTGAGGCTCGCGCCCATGTCCTTTCGGTTCTCCAGCACCTCCTTGTACAGCGCCGGCAGCCAAGACTTGATGTCCGCGTAGATTGCGTCCAGCTTCGCAACCGTCATCCCGGGCTCGTTGGCGCCGAGCAGCGCGTCGTACGGGGACTTCCCGCTTGTGCCGGCTCGAAGGCGGCCCTCCTCGCGCTCGAGGTCCACCAGCTCCTGCAGCGTCGGCAGCCACGCAGCAATGTCGTTTTCCGCGCGGCATTTTACCCACAGCTGCTGCGCCAGCGTTGTCAGCCGCGTCCTGCGCCGCAGCAGCTCCTCCGGCAGCTGCGACGCAAGCTCGTGCAGGCGCACCATTTCGCGGAGGTTCGCGCGGTCCACCTCGGCGAGTTCGTCCTTAACCAGCAGCGCCTCCTTCAAAAGGAGCGCAACGCGTGGCGCTGTGTGAAGCTGGTGCAAGTGTGCCTCCAGCTCCGCAAGCGCGTTCGCGCGAGCCGTTGCGCCCTTCGGCGGCATCATGGTATGCATGTCCCACTCACCTAGGGCAAGAAGGTGCCGAAGGTTGTGCAGCTTTCGATGCAGCTGCTTCAGCTCTTCGTACGCCTGCATGGTGTCGCTGAGGTGTGGGAGGGGTAGGGGTGGGCGGGTGGGCAGTGGAAAAGAGCGATAGAGGTGTCGTGTGCGCACAGTGGGCGGACTTGCTGCGTGGTAGAGAGAGCGAAATGCGTGCACACCTCGTTGTGGTGTATCACCACACACCAGTGGGATTACAAGGAGAGGCCGACACGGGAGAGGGGTAGAGAAGAAGAAACGGAGAAGTATGGCACGGTGCCGCGAGGAAAGGGTACGTGTGAAGGATTGGCCGTTGACCAACGACGCGATGGTGGCGGGTGCTCGCACATATAGACTCACGGTGGACAAGGTGCGCCCACCCACTCTTCACCCTTCCAAGCGCATGCGGCCCCTAACCCACAGCTTGGCGAATAAGAAGGATGCGGTGCGGCGTGCAGAAGTGCCTTCATGCATATACATCCGTGCGCACGATTCGAGTTCCGTGACGCGGTACGGTGGCGGGCGCATAGCTGCAAGAGACGCCCGGGGCCCTAAACGCGCGTCGGGAAGCCACAGCAGATGAGGGTTGCGGCCCTGCGACAACAACCACGAACGGAGAAGACGCAGAAGGAATTCGGAGGGGCAGGAAGACCCATACTAGTTAAGAAAACAGAGCGTTGTTCTGAGCAGATCCACATAGACGTGCACAGACGCTGCGGCGCTGTCCGTGCGGTATCGCGGATGGGATCGAGAGAAAGTAGGGAGAGGGGGGTGCAACATAACTGTGGCATGGGCAGAGGTGTAAAGCCGAGAGACGGAGAGAAGAAAAGAGGAAGACAAGGGAGGCCGAGTCGGCGACACACAGACGCACCCATAGATACAGCGCTTGTGCTTGTCTGAAAGAGGATTGCGGTGACATGGGGGCCATGGCACCATCGCGAGAGGAGCAGCGGCACTGGCTGCGCAGCACGCACACCTGAGTAGGTGGGCGGGAGGGAGTAGAGAAAACCGCTAAAGGCGAGCGCAGACTCCAATCACACCGCAGACGGTGCTCCTCCTAAGGTGTCGGGACGGAATGCACCTTTCGCCGAGAACAGGGGAACCCCTGTGCGCAACTCTTCACCTGACCGTAGGGGCTACGTCGCCTCTGACGCTTGTGGCGATGAGCGGGTCTGGAAGTGCTCAGTACTCTCAGGGCCGGTGCGGCGATACGGAGACTGAGGCGGGTCTTTCCACGATGAAGGCGCAGTCGAGCTCCGCTGAACTGCCCTCTGCACCGCCGCGGCGGTGCGGCGGAGCTCACGCACCAGTGTGTTGCCGCGCACAAAAGCCGCATCCACCGCTGCCGTGACCGGGAGGCGCGTAACAGTATATCCCAACGGCAGTGGTTCTGGCTGGACGTCCGCTGGTGGGGCGCCAGCGTGCGCAGCAGCTGGCCTGTTGCACATCTCCGCGCACTCGGCAGAGTCTCGCAGCTGCCGAATGAGGGCGGCGTACTCGGTAAAGGCCGATGACGTCAGCGGTATCCTGCTAAACTTGGTCTGCATGCGAGCCACCACGTCGCTCACACACTGCGGCAGCCAGTGAGCATCGCCGTCGCCACGTGTAAGCTGGAAGCGTACGCGGCAGACGTGCACTGCCGCTGCCATCAGTTCGCAGCGATGCGACGTGTTGGTGGAAAGATACGCCGCCAGTTCAGCGAGAGAGAGGGCGCATGTCAGTAACGTCTCCGCCAGCGCGGCTTGCGCCAGCCCAGGTATTTCGCCGCGCTCGCAGATGCTGAAGAGCGCCTCGAGGATCCAACCGGCCGTCTGGACCGCCTCATCAACGAGGGCCTCCATCGTCCACGGTGACTGCGGCTTCCCATTCGACACAGCCCCGCAGGCGCGCGCCAGAGCCAGGTGCCGAAGACTGCGCAGGCGCAGCGAGGCCAGCAGAAGCGCCAGCCAGTCGCGAGGAAAGTCAGACAAGACGACGCCGGCGTCATCTGCTGCCCCGGCAGCGCTGAGCACCGAGTCTGCGACATGGATGACCTTGCAAGCCAGCTGAAAGGCGCGACCAAGACGACTGCGAGCCAGCCGAAGAAGAAACCGGTGATCGTTGCGCCCTTCTGTGCACGCGGCATATACGTCGTCGGCCAGCGTTGTGCACTGGTGCTCCAGCAGGCTAAGTGCCCACGTGGCGACACCCTTGTCGGCACAGGTGGGTGCGACGACTCCGTCAACGCCAAAAGCGGCACGGCAAAATCGCAGCTCCTCACGCACCTGCTGCAGCGCTTCCCGAGGCGTCACACCCGCCGCGCGCTGCCGCAACTCTTGACAACGACGACCCCAGCGCTCCTGCTGTTTCACAAAGGCGGCGAGAGACCACATAGCATGCGCCGATGGAGGGCTGAGGGGTGGCGTCGATGGCGCTTGCGCGGCAAGACCTAAGTCGGCACTCAGGCTGCAAGGCCTCGCCTTGCCTGCCAGTCGTGCAGATGCGGTATCCGCACCGGTGGTGGCGCGCGGCTGGGAGGCGCTGCTGCTCGGTGCGGACGCACTCCCTCGGCGTGGCGCCTTGATGGGCGCGGGGGGCGGTGCAGCACCGGCGGCGGAGCTCTGCTGCAACGGGGTGCGCCAGTCGGGCCCAGCCGTCTCAGCCGTCAGCGGAATTGCCTGCATGTAGAGAACAGAGGTCTGGTAGTGCCCAAACAGCACCTCGACGTCGGTGCACAGGAAGTAACGCGTCTCCAGTCGCGAGGATAGAGAGGGCGTGATGGGGACCCAGGCACCGCTGTCGACGTCCTGGCCAAGCACCTGCACGTTCCAACCCATATGGGAAGGGGGTCGCTCCGGCTGAGGCAGCATCAACGTCATCACCACATCGCTCCACGTCACTCCACCTTCAACGACGCAGAACGGCAACCTGCAGCTTGCGGCCGCAGCGAGGTGCAGAGATAGAGCGCGGGAGTTGGCGACTGGAATTCGGCGCACTGTGAAGATACTCACTGTCGGTGCCTTTGCTTTTTCGATAGCTGAGGTCATCACCTGATACGCGAACCCGCCTGCTGTATTGAACAAGACTGCTCTGGGAACCGGCGTGGCCGGCGCATGAAAGGATGCCGTCGATGGCTGCGGCGCATCTGGGTGCTTTATGAACGGCTGCGCAGACCCTGCTGCACGATGTGTGGAAAGCTGCTGGAGCTGCGGCATGAGGAGCTGCGGCAGAGATTTCTCTGCGTGTGGATGATCAACGTACACGGTACGCTTTCTGATGGAATTGTGCCACTTCGGGCAGGATCGGGAGAGGGATGAGTGGGTGGATGGGTGAGATGTGAATAGCACTGCGCTGATGGCCAGTGCCGTTCACGCGCTGCTTCTATTTGTAACTCGTCAAGCGCGTCTTTTCGTATCTGCACGATGTGTCGCTGTCCACTGCAGCAGCAGCAGAAGCGTTAACTGTCACAAGATCCGTTCTTATATGTGCATATATATCTCTGTATGCGTGCTTGTGCGTCGCTGTCGCGCGCGTGTGCTTGTGGAACACGTGTACCCGACGCACTCCAGCAGCGACGGCACTCCGCAAAGGCACTTCGCCAGCTTAGGCGGAGGGGGGGGGGGAGGATCGATATGCACGCACGGGGCACCTTGTCTAGTTGTCTGCGCTTGCGTGAATGCGAGTGGTGCCACAATGCGTGGGCGGCTACCACCAACCGTGTTTAACTCTTCAAGCGGACGGGGGCCGAAAAGGAGAGGGAAAAACGCGACAAGAGATCTGCAAGTGCGTCTGCGAATGGACCTGGTGAATCTGCGTGTGTGTGCGTGTGTCTGTGTCTGTCTGTCTTCGTCTGCGCGTGTAGTGGGCAATGCTTGTCTGTGCGGGAGGGGCTTGCGTATATAGGTATACGTCTTTCTTTGTTTTCTGTCTCTTGAGGGCGGACGCACTCCTGAAAACTGCGTTTCGAAAAGGTTCTACACACACGCACACGCGCAGGGGATGGAGGGGGAGAGGGCCGTGCGAATGGAGCGTAGCGGGGTGGAGGGGGAGGGGCGGCGGTTGTGCGTTTACATGTATGGATGTCCCAGCTGTGACAGTGAAGTGAGGTATAGCAGAGAAAGCGAACACCACAAGGATGTGACGATGCGGCAGCGGAGGCCCGAGAGAAGGGGAAGCACGTAGTCGTGGTGGGTGTGGGTCGCACGCGCAATTTGTCGGTGTGCTGTCCACGCACACATGTCTTTTGCTTCACGTGTGTGTGCGGCGTGCTCAGCGAAGGAGGGAGGGCGGTGAAGAGGGGCACACATTGCATGCGTGTGTGGCGGTGTTGCATCGAGGCCGTGAAGCAAACCACGGAGAGAAGATGGGGGTGGCGTGAGCAGACGCGGTGTTGAGGGGTGGGCAGAGGGACAATACACCGTCCTAAAAGAGATACGATTCAGACGGGGCAAGGACAAAAAGGGGCGAGAGAGGCCGCGACCAGTCTGGGAGGCACAGGCGCGTAAGGTTGATGGATGTCGAGAGCCTCGTGAAATGGACCACGAGCGAGCATCAGACGAAACGAATGGAGAGCGACTCTGTTGACGCCGAGGACGATGACGGCGGCCGGCTCAAAGCGAGATGCGAGTGTGCACGGCCTTACGTATGGCGCACATGGGCACGACCACACTTCGGTCCCCCGACACCTTCCTTGCATTGCATGCTTCCCGTCATACACTGCTTCGCTGGTGGCACGGTGAAGCCCCGTCGCCCTTCCGACACAGTTGCATCCTCCTGAAAAAGGCGCTGACAACTTTGCTGCTCAGCCTGCGAATTTTCTGCCACGCAACACGAATTCGAATCCGCTCTACCGGGCCCGCCACAGGCCCCCATCGCGTGGTGCAAAGCAGCACGCCGTAGGCACATGCGTTACAGCTGTGCACCGACCCAGACATCCCAGCTCGGGCTCTGCACCAAACTCCATCCGTCCCCAACCTCGCAGGTTGCCGCACAGGCGCTCCCCCGTTCTGCCGGTCGCCACCTGGTGAATCCCCCTCGGGGTGGCTCAGGCTCCCCACCACCGGTAGGCATTGAGGGTCAGGTGGGGTGTGCTCGACTCACACTGACGCTCCGCCTACCATATGGATGGCGCAAGCGCGTTCTGACCTCCCCATCCTACGTCGTGGGCGCCAGAGCCTGTCACGACCAGAAGCGGCTCGGCATCGGGCAGGGCTAGAGGGTGGGGTGCTGGATCGTGAGATGCCACATACGGGGGTGTCCGCCTGCCATCAAACTATGGTGTGGACAGGCACCGAGACGCGTGAGCATCCAGCTATGCGCGTGCCGAGGAGCGGGTGTGGCAAGAGCCCCTGCTCTTTGGACAATGCAGTTTCGAAGCCGTCGAACTTGTGTAGAAGGTGGCCACGGCATCTCCCTCAAACGTTGGCCGGCAAGTCGTGCTTCCTCGCGCGTTTCTTTTCCGTCTCCTCTAGTATGGTGGGCGTGTGCATTGTCGCTCCAGTCCGCCGCACCTTCCTCCGTTGCGGGCGAATCCTTTTTAAAGTGCAGAGGAAGACAGGCTTCCCAAGTCTGATGTCCCCCCCCCCCACACGCTCTTTCATACTATGAACGATCACTGCAGGGCTAAACAGAGGTGTGGTGAAAGAGGAAGTGGTCGAATCGAGCTGGAAGCGGTGACGTGCTGCGGTGTGCGCGCTCAGCGGTGAGGCACTCACAGCACTGCTCCTTCGCTGCACTCGAGCGTGGTGCTTCCCCATGGAGTTCGCAGGTTCCATTGGATTCTTCATCTACGGACTCAGCGTCAGCTCTACGTGGCCAGCGAGGTAGACCGACGCCTCTGTCGTCCAAGAAGGGGTGCATGAATACGTGATCAGCGCTGCTTCGAGCCGACGCTCTTTCCCATTCGACCGGGGCATCGCCGCGTTGTCGATAAGACGTTGGATGTCTCTCGAGTGGCGCTCGTACTAGTCGATGGTGCTGCGCGGCTTCAGGCTGGCGCCTGAGCCTGCTGCGACTGCTCGCCGTCCGCGGGCATTCTGAAGCCGAAGAAAAAGAGGCGCTCGTGCCGAAGATCTTCACAGCGAGAGAGGGGGGGGGGCCGGGGGAGGAGCAGTGCGCGATGCCCACCTGTGAGAAGAAGAGCGGGGCGGAGAGTGGCTCCTGTGCACATTGGCACGAGTGTTGTGCAAGGCAGGATCCACAGGAGGCTGCCGCACAGATGATTTTGGAACTCTCATGTGTGGATGGGATTCACGGAAAGTCGTGGTCCCGACGCTCTTCTCGTGCCGCTTTCTCTGCTTTGCGTTCCACAGGACCCGACTAAAGACCACACGCAGACTCGAAGTGGTCATCGGTGGTGGAGCAGATAACGCACGAGCGCTGGCCACAGAGCGGTGGAGAAGCGAACGTGGCAGAGCAAGACGAACACACGCGCCCATATACATCCATAATGTAGCAGCTTCACGCACATGCCACGGTGCAGTGCAGGAGGTGAAAGAGTGCGAGTGAGCAGGCAGTTACTCCCTCACCTGGCCCAAATCTATCAACGCAGAACGACGGAGTTCGTGAGCAGGTAGTCGATGAGCAGCTGTGGAAACACCACCCGGAAGACCGAGAGTGGCATTGAGGCGATGCGACCGTGAGCAGGGAACAACTCAGTGGTGGGAGTGGCGGGGCCGTCAACGGTGGCAGGCGTCACCTCGGGAATGATGTACCGCACAACCATCTGCTCCACATGAGGCTTCACAAGCTCTTGAGCAGCACTACCGAAGAGCGGAGACTCGAGCTGCACGCTCTGTCGTAGCTGCTCCACATCCTTCTCCCCCACAAGAGGGCCTAGCGCCACGGGCAGCCCAAACACTGCGCCGCTATGCGTCATGAGCGGAGGCGCGATGCTGATGATGCGCAGGTGTGAGGACCGCTCCACCTCCAGCGCCATCGCGCACCGCGTTGCCGGGTCGCACCCGTGGAGGCGAAAGTGCGGGTGAAAAGGAGTGACCGACCGCGCGACTTCGATGCTGTGGAGGAGGCTCTGTCCGTGCATGTCACGCCAGCGCTTCTCGATGTCTAGAGCCGGGGCGGTGTGAAGGGCGACGGCGGTGCTGACGGTTGCGGTCTTACGCTTCTTCCGGTAGCCGCCGGTGCCGTTCAAGATGGCCGACGCCTCCTCCGCCAAGACCACCTCGCCCAGCATCAGGATCGTCCCCTCCTCCTCGGCGTGCTGGGCACCGCACGCATCGTCGTTGTGACTGTCGCCTCGTGGAGGACGAAGGAGAAGCCCATTTAGTACTTCCACCTGCTCCAGGTCCTCCACTGCAGCCGGAGAGACAGATCGACTGCGTTTTCGCCGCTCCGTTGCGGTGCTTACTAGCGGTGGTGAATCGTGCGCTCGTTTCGCGCCACGCTTCCACTTGCCGTCACGCCAACGTTCGAGTTCCTCATCAGTGGCGTCCATGCACCGCTGGTCCACTGCCTGAACCGTCTCCGCGCAGTTCTCTGTTAACTGGTGGCGCTTCTCCCACGTGATTTCGCCAGCAAACCCCTCCCACTTTACGGCGTACTCGATGGCGCCGTCATCCTCGTTGATGCGACGATCAGTGATCTCCTCCGCTGTGTAGTAGGCCATGCCTGCAAACGCGTGTGCTTGCTAGTCTCTCTCTCCGTGTGGGCCAGCGCTGTAGTTCAGCTCTCCGTATGTGTGAGAGGTGCGAAGATGAAAGCCGTTGTGTGGCTCTCTGTCCACGGGCACTTCCGCTGCATGAGCGAGTCTGCTGCGCGTGGGAGGCACGTAAAGAGAGAGGGCGAGGAAAGAGGGGGTGGGGTGGTGGGGCAGAGACGTCGGTGCGCGTTTTTCTTCGTTTCTGAAACCTGATGAGGACGAAAGAACTGGCAGAGGGCAGGAGGCGGTGCCGTGCCGCTCTCTCCTGGTCCGCGTACGCGACATCCGCCCGCCTCTCCACACAGTCCTTTTCCGCACTGGGACTACTCGATTGAAAAGCGCAGGAGACGCGTGGCGGACGTAGAGGGGGGAGCGACGCTAACAAGTGGACGCTGCGACGAAGTTGATCCCTACTGGCTGCGGCTAACTCTCTCACAGCGAAGAGGAGGCGATGAAAAGAAGCTCAGAGAAGACACACCTACCCACAGAATGAGCAACACAACACTACAACAGAGAAAGTATGTGAGACGCTCATCAACGGAATCCATACCGACAGATGCACATGCAAGACAGACATTCCCAGGAGGACACACACGCACGCAGAGCGAGCAACGCCAACGATAGTTGCCCGAATACCTCGAACACACACATCCATATATTTTTCCCTTAAGCCCAAACACACACACACACATACACACACGCACGCCCACTCAATGAGTGCAGACGCCAGGCATTCCATGCCGCAGCCGCTGTGGTGTTCCAGTGCTTAGAGGAGCTCCACCTTGGCCCCGAGCTTTTCATAAAGCCCCTTGAGCTTCTCCGCGTCGTCCTTGCTCATGTTGGTGGCCACAAGACCGGGGCACTTCTCCACTGCCTTCTTGGCATCGGCGATGCTGAGGTTGGTCACTGTGCGCAGCTCCTTGATGAGCTTGATTTTGATCTCTGGCGCAAACTTTTCGAGCTTAACGTCGTACGTGAGCTTCTCAACCTTCTTCTTCTCCGTCTTGAGCGCGTCTGCGGCCGGGGCATCGGCTGCCGGTGCCACCGCCGCCGCCGCAGCTGGAGCCATCATAACCGCGCCACCGCCACCGCCTAGACCGCGCAGCAGCGCCTTCTCGTAGAATTCGTCGCTGTGACCTAGCTTCTTGAATATGAGGCGCTGCAGGTCAGACACTTCCCTCAGCGTTAGCTGAGAGTAGGCGGTGGCCAAGTCGTCGATCTTCGCGTTGTCGCCTGCAGGCTTGGTGGAGCAGTAGCGGTGCGCCAGCGTGCACCGGCTCATGAGGCCGCTTGCAATGAGTGCCCTGCGCATTGTGAAGTTGACAGATGCGTGCGTGTGTGATGAGTAAGGGGAAGGAGGCGGAGTGCTGAGGGGGAGGGAAATGCGCACGAAAGTGTAAGAAGCACAGACAAGACGGCGATGCGTCGTGTTTGGTGCACTGCTGTACCTACTATGGCGGTGAATCCACTGACGTAGAGACGGAGCTGATGTCACGTGCTGCACAGCTGCTACGAGGACTCCGAGGAAACATGACCGAGCCGTGCGATGTGCGCGATGTTCGAGGAGTGCAGAGGACAGGAAAGATGTGCAAGCGAGTAGATGGTGCATGTGGGGGAGAGACGAGACGAAGAGGCGCACAAGCTTTTATGAGTTGCCCTGCAACAAGAGGCGGCAGAACTGCATGGTCAGTGCAGCGCGCTCGAGAGACTCGAGAGGAGAGGGGATTGACAAAGAAAGGAGGGAGGAGGAGGAGGGCACGAGGTGCATCTGTGCGGCGGGAGCACGCCCACCGCCTCCACGTTACACATGTGCATGCTCAGCTCTGCATCAGTCGCAGCACATCTGCCTACATCGCTGTTTTTCGTTTTGGTCTTTCATCATCCGCGCGCACATGCGCTGCATGGAGAGACATCTTGCTCATTCGCTTCTTACCACGAGGAATGGTGCAGGGGCAGACTAGTGGCCAACGTGATACGCGGCTGAAGGGAGAGATGTGACGCGCACGTGTCGCGTTAGCTTCTCGCTAGGCTCCTTCACGGATTGGCTCCATGGCACACCGCTGCGGCCGGAGAGGCTAACATGCGCGCGGACTCCTTCGATTTGTCGTCATCGCGGTCATTCATCTCTCCCTCTAGCGGACAGGCGGTGTCATCGTAATTCCAACCTCGGCCTTCACCACCCCACTTCTTCCTCAGAGCCGCTCCATGGAGAGTGTGGCAGCCAGAAAGGAGGAGTGGGAAAGGAGGGGGAGGATGATGGTTCAGAGGAAAACGTTGCAGGGTTGCTTCCTTGCGCGCACCTCGCGCGCCCTCGTCAACCGCCGGTTCGCGAGTGGGGCGCTCTTGGGTCGCGCCAAGGCACAAACGCTGGCGCTGGCGGCACGCCACGGAACTCTTCGTAGAAGCCGGGGGCCCAGCTGAGCAAGTGCGTGTAGAAGGTGTAGCTCGTGATGTCCCGTTCCTTGGTGAGGCGCTTCGTGTAGCACCGTTCGACAATGTCCTCGGAGATGGTCAGCTGATGCCCGTTCAGAAGCTTCTGGTGCTGTAAGGCTCGTATCACATCTGCCTGAATCATCGCCGTTGCCTGCACCAGGTAATCCACAGAGACGCAGTGGCCTTCCTCCATAGCCCGGGCAATGGCCATGGTGACGGAGTCGGCCCAGTAGCTTAGGTACAGTTTCTCACCCAAGTCGCTGAGGGGCTTCTCCGGCGTGCCGACCTTGCCCTCACGGCGCGAGAGCTCGTAGCTGAGCTCGATCAAGAATCGACCAATGCCGCGGCTCTGATACTGCGGTAGCACCAAGATGCATGACAGGTTGTACGGCTCGGGGGTTTGCTTCTCCTTGCTGAAGTACCCCAACACTTGCAGGCCGTGCGTCTCCATGGAGCACAGTACGTAGAACAGGAAGGGCGTCATGTCGTGGTCCAGAGCCTTGTGCTCAAGAAAGAGCTTCGAGAGAAGAGCAAGGTGCTCACAGAAGGTCGGCTCCAGCGAGCCGTCCAGCTCCAACACGACGAGGCGCCGCACTGGGTCGCGGTAGATCTCGTTGCCAGGGGGATGGCGCAGGCAGTCTTGCTGGAGATGCCGCACTACCGCTGCGTTGTCAAGGAACGGCCGCAGGCAGTAGGGGCATATGTGGAGAGAGAAGGAGCGCGTAGCGATTGGCCACTGCCGCGTACCGGCACCATTCCCTCTGCCTGACCCACCCCCCCCTACGCTCACACTCCCGCTGCCACCAGCGCCCCCACCAACGCCGGCGATACCACTGCTCACACCACTAGTGCCGCCTGACGGCGTGGTGGATTGAACCAACTGCAGCTCGGTGCTCCCCGTTACACACTGAGACGCTGCCTGCAGTCGCTGCTGCACCTCTGGGCGGGCGAGGTGGTACGGGCTGAAGTACCACGTCTCCACCTCGTGCGGCCCCATGCAGATCGAGTAGATGTTCTTGGTGCGTGAGAAAAACGCGCTATCGCGTCGCGCACGCGTCTTCGACACTTTTACCAAGTGCGAGGCGGCGCCGCCGCCTTTCGCGTTTGCCGAAACCTCTGTGGACATACCAACCCCTTCGCCCGTCAGCACTGCCGTCTCTGCATTCTGCTGCTCTGTCACGTGGCTCTGCCGCCGCGTCTTGATACCGCTCGGGGTGTACTGCTGATGGGTGCTGCTGCTTCCATGTTGTGCGCGGCCCTGGTGACGTTCCTTGATGTCGCTCGCCTGCAGCCATTGATCCAGCCTGCTGTCCTGCTCCACGTAGCGAACGTAGTAGAGAAAGCCGCCCTCTGTTGCGTCTTCTGCTACCTCCAGCACAATCGCCGCATGGAAGGTACCGTTGAGGAGAGCGTAAACCTTTTGCTTCTCCTCGTACGCAGGGACGGCGCTGCTCGACATGAATAGCAACGACGGGTGACCCCTCACCCGCCGGCCCTCACTTCTCCAGCGCTTCTCTCTGTGACTGGGCCTGTGCCCTCTGTCTGTATGTGTACGCGCGTGTCGCTGTGAATCTGGGTACAGGCGTTGTAGCCCCTTCTAGGCCAATGGTGAGCAGACGCGCGTGCGCACAACGCCGCACGGACACATACACACGCACAAAAACACAACTGCGTAGATATACCCGCCTACGCACCTGCCAACCGGGTGGAAAGGTAGAAATGGGGCGTGGGCGGGCCATCATGGCGAAGATGAGCATGAGGCAGCAAGGCCGGCGATGCGTGCAGGGGCAGGAGAAGGTGTTGTGGGAGACGTGACGAGGGATGCAAACGGGAGGGGACAGCCGCTGCATTAAGCGAAGTCGGCACTATTGACGGGCTGTCGAAAAACTGCCACTTCGCTCCGTTAGCGGCTACTCTCGTTCCTCGCCTACCCTCCCACTCCCAAGCTGTGGGCACCACTGCTACGCCAGGTCCTCACATCAGTGGCTCTCTGCCCCCCCCCCCTCCTCTGTGTACGCGTCGACGCACATATGTGGACGTAGATTAGGGGATAGGCGGGGAGGGAGGGGGATGCGTGTTGTGGAGCTGCGTGCGACGCTTGCATTGCGTCATTCAATCATTTTCTTTTGCGCGTGTAGTGAGCAACACCTGACCCGGGGCTGGGCAACGACGAACATAGAAAACAAGAGACACACAACCATCGAACGGACCAACACAGCAAGTACATCACCGCAGCCTTCTTTTTAACGGCACAGCCCTCTACACGCCCAGCCATCACCTCCAACGCACGCCGCGTTGTGGCCGCTCTTCCCCTCCGCCGCTGCTTAAAGGTTAGCCAAAGTTATACTCGTCTCTGCAGAGTCAGTGTGAAGCAAAACCGGGAAGGGGGAGGCGGCGTTGGGGCGATAACGAATTTCTGAAAGCCACAGTGCATGAGAGAAGGGAGGGAGGGAGGGAGGGGGGCAGCAGCTTCACAACCAGTCGGCCGGTCCTATAAGTACATTCAGCCACCACCGACAGATATACTGGATCGAAGAGAAACAACAGCGGGGCACGACAACCACCCTTACACAACAACAAAAAAGATGGACCAAAAAGAAGACGGCGCGTTGTGCGTGCGTGCGTGTGGGGACCGCACAACGGAGCCTCGCGCCCCTTTCCTCTCATGAGATCAACATCGTCACCTTTCTCTCTGCGGACTCTAGCGAACACCTTTCCACGCTCCTTGAAGGGACAAGGACACATCAGAACAAGCGCACGTTCCTCTTTGCGTCTGGCAACGCTTGCTGGCGGGCAGGCAGACACAGAGAGAGAGAGATCTGGGAAGGGGGTGGGAGGAGGGCGGAGAGGAGGGGGGAGGGGTTGAAGAAGTTCGAAAGACGCGAGCCTTTGATGTGATGACATCCTTCCTCCAAAAAAGACGAAGGCATCAGCAGTCGTCTTGCATCATTACGTCAACGAATGTGCACATCAGCTCCATGCATGTATATGCGTAGGCATATACATATATATATATATATATGTATATATTGGTGTTTGTACATATATAGTTGCATGTTTGCTTGCAGGGGGATGCGTGTCCGCGCTTATCTGCGTGGGATGAGCGGGTGGGGAGATAAGGTGCACCCAACACTTACATGTGCGCCCATATGCGCGCTCTCACGTGGATAAGAACGAAAAATGAAAACGAAGCACACGCAGACCTGCACCAGAAACTTTCTTGATCATGCAGGTCGCTCCTCTTTTCCTTCCTGCGATGGTATGTGCCAGTCACAAGGGCAAAGCCAGTTGGCGCACCGGCGAAGGGCCGCTTGGGGGGGGTGGGAGGTAGGCGGCGCCCGGGAGAGAGAGTGTGGCTCATCGCACGACGCGAACGAGAGACGGAAAGAGCATCGCAGGGCTGCTTTGCAACACAGACGTGAATAAACGATGTGCTTGTCTTCGCTTCCGGCCTCACCCTCACCAGCCATGCACACCCACGCGTACACATACAGCAGAAGACGAAAAAGATACCGAGAGCGTGGCGTCCGTGCCGTCATCAACACGACGGTGGCGCATATTAAACTTTGTATTTCAGGATACCAGTCATCGCTTCCAAGAAGCGAGCGTTATCGACACGGGTGATCAACTCGCAGTTGCACCAGCGCCCTCGCTTCGCCATCGACTGCTTAGTGCCGTACCAGTCCAGGCAGGTTTGACCACGTGTCTCACGTCCGTGCAGCTCTACGGTGCAGTAGGTGATGAAGCGATCCAGAATGCTCTCGGGGTAAAGAGCGGCGACCATGGCCACCGCATCAGGGATGACGCATGTGTTGTCTTGCGTCGCCTCCGCGTCCCCGGTGTTCGCCTTGGTGCCGTCGGGAAGCGGACGGGTGAAGGTCTCCAGCCGCTGGAACACCTTCTCAATGAAAACTTGAAACCGGTTTTGCTGCTTCTTCCCGTTTTCCTGGCGGCCTATCCATTCGTCGAAGAACGTCCACGTCATAGAGCAGTCCACCGTCACCTCCCACGAAACAACGCGGACGGGACGCATATTGCGTTGGTTGAAGACGATGTACGCTGCCTCAGGGTCGCAGTGCATGTTGAACTCCGACGTCAAGTTTGAGTTGCCTTTCGCCTCGCTCGCGCCACCCATGATCGTGATGGCCGGTTCCGTCTCGCTGCCCAGTACGTCGAACACTTCCGGATCAAGTCGCATCGCCAGAGCAATGTTGGTGAGGGGTCCCAGGCAGACGAGCTGGTAGACAGTATCCTCATCCGGCTTAGCAGCTCGCAGCAGCTCCGTGATGGCGAGGGCGGCGTGCGTCTTGGATTGCTCCAGCACCCGCGCGGACGGTGGAAAATCCGCATCGCCAAAGCCGTCCTTGCCGAAGCCGCCCCACTGCACCGTCTCGGGATCCGACACGAGCGGCGCCTCGGCACCCTTGTAGAAGGGGATGTCGCGCTCGAAAACGTCGAGGAGCTTGCCGATGTTCTCCATTCCCTGATTCACGTTGACGTTGCCCCAGACGGCCGTCATGGCGATGACGTCGGTATTGGGGTCCGCCAGCGCGGTCATGATGCCAATGGCATCGTCGCCGCCACAGTCCGTGTCGATAATGATCTTTCGGTGAGGCATGCCGCAAGAGACACAAGGGTAGATCCGAGCGCTTGCTACGTACGTAGGTGTAGGTGGGGACAATGTCTCCGTGGACGTGCCTCTGTGTGGTCGTCTGCGCGTGCGTTCGCCCACGTGGGGTGTTTGTGTGCGGGTCCAACTGATGAGGTGCTCGTACTACCAGGATCGAGCGAGAGAGGGCGTGGAGCGAAGTGAGGGGGTAGAGTGGGCTCTGGGCAGACAGCTCCACAAGTAACACCGACAAGAGCGCCTTTCGAAGCAGAACGAAAAGGAGAAAGCGCTGGGGAGCGGCGTCTCGTGCTTGAAACGGCGCTCCCGCAGCACTGTGTGTGTGTGTGTGTGTGTGTGGATGCGGGCTGTCGGAAGGCATAGCTTGCTGGAGCCCATCGAGGATGAGTCGAGGGCACACAACGCATGGCAATGGAGCCCCACCAATAGAGGCTTGCGGGGGATGGCTCTTCTACAGAACTGCTTTTTTCCGGTGTGTTGAGCGCGCAGCAGGTGTCATCTACCAAACGCACTGGCCCGTTAAGCAAGAGGCGCGCTATGCGAGTCACAATCTATCTGCATCTCCCGATGCATGCTGTATCTCTGACACATCGCCGCTTCCTTCTAATCCGGCTTCACACCGCGCGTCTGCACAACCATGCACACCGAGGCAGACACACACAAGCACGTACAGGCATGTTTGTGCGGTGGGGGAGGGAGGAGGGGGCGAGGGGAGCAAGGAGAACGCGAGGTCTATCTATGCAGTTCTAGAGATTTGCGGTGCGCACCACCCACTCCTTTCCACCACCACGCTGTTGGTGCGCCACACTGACTGTCTTCGCGCGTGTGTGCGTCGTGCTCTGGTACGCCTCCACGCTGCGTAAAGAAAAGAAACGCCTCACTTCGATGGAGGAAAGCCGTAGTAGCGGTAATGACTGTATTGGCGCTGCGGATCGTACGTGCCCCCGTAGCGCCGCAGCAGATAGCTACCGTTGTAGGAGGTGGGGTACTCGACACACCCCGCCCCACCCGCTGCGCGCTTCGGCCGCTCCTCCGGAGAGGCGATGCGACGGTTCTGCGGACTGCGCCCGCGGCGAGTGGCTGCGATTTGCTCCATCAGCAGTTCGTAGGCGCTCTTGCGGAACGCTGGCGCTGCAGCGGTGGGGGCATCCTTCGCTGGTGCTGCCGGCGGTGCAGTTGCTGCCACACGTTGCGCTACCTCAGCAAACGCGCGCTCGGCATCGCTGCCAGCCTGGTTGATGCGCTCGATCGCATCGGCAACAGCGTGGCGCCGCTGCTCCACCAGCGTATCCCCCTGCCGCGCGTGCGCGGTAGACTGGGTGATGGTGAAGGCGGTGCTGTTATCGTTCCGCAGCAGACCCACGTCATGACGCCCCACGTGCTGGAGGCTTTGGACGATGTTTACCATGAGGGTACCAACATCGTATTCGGAGAGGATAAAGAGCCGACACACCTCATCTCGCACCCGCTCCTCCACCGCTAGGTAGCGGGTGGCCGCCAAGTTCGGCACCGGCTCGCGGGTGGCGCCTTCTAGGGTCCGCCATGCCTCAACGGAGATGGGCTGCACAGGTGGTGGCTCTGCCAACGCTGGTGCTGCCTGCACGGGTGGAGGTGGGGCCACCGTACTTGTTGGAGGAGGGGGTGAGGCTTCCGGAAGCAGCGGGGCCGCAGCGATCGCCGAGGGTGGTGGTGGTGCTGCCGATACGGCTGCATTGATACCTGGCGGCTGTGGCAGAGGAATGACGCTTGCTGGTGGAGGCGGAATCAACGGCGCGGACGGTGGCGGCGGCGTGGCCTCCGCAGGCGGCAGAGGAACGGTGGCCATGGGTGGAGGGGGCGGGGCAGCTGACGCGGATGGAGGAGGCGGCACAACGCAAGAGGGCGGTAGCGGAACCGCGGTTGCTAACGAAGGCAGCGGTATCGCCGCCGGGGGCGGGGGTGGCACAGACATCGAGGAAGTAATTATGCAGAGGATCCAAAGAGGAAGAGCACGAGGGGACGCTGTCGTGAAGTGTACGACAGCGCTGGGGTGGGTGCGCGCGTGACAGTACCGGTGAAGAGCGGCTCACGCCAACAGTAGAGGAAGGGATGAGAAGAACAACACCGACACGCACGCATCACCCGAGGGGGGGGGTGGTGGATCGTGAAAGAAGAGGCGATGAGAAGGGAAGAGAAGACTTGTTAGCCAGAACTTGTGCTGTTTGTGCGGGTGTGCCTTTTTCGTTTCGAAGGTCCGGACCCCTCCCTCCTGCATCCACATCTGTGCTGCGCTCAGAAGCGCGACTTCGGCACAGTGAAAATCAAAAAGCGACATGATCTCTCTCGCACATCAACAGTCCCCTCCACCAAAGAGAGCAGAAGGCTGTTTATTCCGTATGCGTGCGCGCTGACGTCTCCACGTCGCGCCCTTGCTCACACGTCCACGAGGACATCGAGGAAGCGGTCTGAGGAGGAGGAGGGGAGGGGAGGGTGCACCGACACGAACGAAAACTGAAATGCGACTTATTCAACCTATAGCTGAGCTTGACTGCGCCAACGCACGTACACACACACACACACATACGAGAACAAGATGATAAAGCGAGATAAAGAACAGCCGGCAGCATGGGAGGAAGGGGAAGGTGGCGGGTATGGGGGGCCGGCGGAAAGGCGACAGTTCAGGGGGTCTCAGCGCAGGTGCTGGAATAAAGACGCACATCGATGAAGCCCCCCCGCCCCAAACGTTGCCCTTCTTCCTACTTCATACCTAAGAAGTCTCTTGCGACTTGCCGCTCATCTCGCCAGAGTCATAAGACTTCTTCGTTTTGGGGTTGTGTAGAATCTTATATGCTTCGATGATGCGCTGCATGTGGCGCTTCTTGTTTTCCGCCTCGCCCTCCGGGTGCACGTCCGGGTGATGAATCCGCACCGCCTCACGGAACGCCTTCGTGATGTCCTTCGCCGTGGCAGAGAACTCTTTCCCCTTCAGCCCGAGAAGCTCGTAGTAGCCGCGTGGGTCCACATCCGTCAAGTCGGTGCGGCGGCGGCTCTTCGGGTCGAAGTGAGTGCCATGGGCTCGGGCTCGGTCGCGCGCCGCCTCCTCTTTCACGCGCTGCTCAAAGGCGTCCCTCGCGCGTGCCTGACGGCGCAGCTCCTCGCGGTACTCGTACTCTTCTTTCTCTTCCTCCTCTGGGGTCCAGCGATAACCCGCGCTGTCGGCGACGAGGTTCAGCACGCCGACGGACTTTAGCTGCGCCATCTGGTGCGCCTGCTCCCGCACAAAGCGCGCCCGCTGCACAGCCTGCTGCACAAAGCCAGAGGAGGCCACAACCGCCAACGCAGCGGCCGTGGCCACCCCGGGCTCCACGAGAGGCGCAACGCTCAGCAGCGTACCAACAGCCGCGGCGGCCGCCAGCCCCAGCCGCTTCCGGCGCTGCACGTGCAGCACCGGCCCTACCACCTTGCCGGTAGCGCCGCAGATGAACGCCGGCACTGGCGTCGAGTGTGAGATGGTGGACACTGTCAGCTTGAAGAGTGGCAGGAACGCAGGCCGAATACTTGACGCCACCATTTGCAGGCTCGTCACGTTCACGTTGCTCTTCAGAAACGAGCCGTGAAACTTGCGGAGTTCGCGGTCGATGCGATCCAAAACGACGCGGCGGTTGACGCGCCGCTCTATCACGGATAGGGCCGTGATAGTTGACATGGTGAAGGGGATAACAGTGGGTCGGTGCTCCATCTTTTCCACCTCATGCAGCAGCTCAAATCGCGAGAGCAGCATCGACGGCACATGGGTGCCGGTGAGGCAGCGCTCCACCACCTCAAGAGGCTCCCGGTAGGACGCGGAGACTTGATTCATCGGCATGTATTCCCCAAACGGGTAGTTGAACTGGTACCGGGGCCCCTCCAGCCACAGAAAGTAGTGCGGCTGGGTGATGTTCATTCGATCGTGCTGGAGGAGATCCGCCTTGAAGGTGCCAGCGGCAGACGTCTCTGTGAGCCAGAACGGCATGAGAAAGCGTTCCACACTGTGAATCTCAACCGCAGTCCCGTGGTGGCGGCACACATTGTCGACCGCCTCAGCATCAGATATGTGGAAAGGAATTCCATGCGCCTTCTTGTTGATGATCGTCTTGCCCTTCTCCAGCCTGTCAGCGTTGACGGCAAATGCGGCGACAGCCTTGTCTTCTACGTTGCGCTGACCACCGCCGGGCTGCTCTTCGAACCACGACGAAAAACGACGCTGAGGCGACGCCAACGAAGTCCCGCACGCAGAGAAAGTTCGAACCACGCTATCGCGCCGGGCACGCACGATGGCGTAGGTTGGCCTGTTCCACATGAGCAGGGCAACAAGAGACAGTAGACAGAGCGGCTCTGCCCTTGGCACCCACAAGCAACGGGAAAAAAAGGGAAGAAGCTTGCGTCCGAGGACGTCGGCACCGTCGCAACAGCTCCCATCCAGATTCAGCCTCGTGCACCTGCCAGGTGATGCCGCAGCAGTGGAGGCGAGGGAAGGGGAGAGCGCAACCAGTCGGGAAAAAGGACGAGCAGGGAAAGAGTAGCGGGGAATGAGGAAGCGGAGTGACAAAGACTCAAGAGCAACGACTCTGCCTGCTGTATTGCGCAGACCAATCAGGCGGCCCAAGGCCACCGCCGTGTGGAACGGTGGAGGAATGGACTACACTGGATGGCCGAATTCGGGACGGGAGGAGGCACTGCAGCCTCCCTTTTCCCTTTTCACACTTCTCGGGAACTAGGGAGGTGAGGGTGCCTCCGACGAACACAAAAGAGGAGGCCGCTGGAGCGTGTGCAGGTGGGGAAGAGGGCCAGCGAGGATCTGAGGTGCGCCTGAGGGCCCCATGAGTGGCGCCGCCGTCAGCTACTTTGAGTTCCCCAATGCGCAGCCGCAGCACACTGCAGCGAGTACATGGACACATGCACGCACATCAGCACTTACGCTCCGTGGATGTCGTCGAGGAGACGACTATGGGGAATGATGGGGGGGGGATGAACGGCACGGCCTTGATATGTACATGGACAAACAGAGAGGAGGGCTCGAAAGTGTACACACGAGCGACGTGCTCGCAAGGGAGAGGGAGGGGGGGGGGCCATTGGATAGAGGCGAGCGGAGAGATTGAGCCTTTGGAAACACACAGACACGTGCACAGGATGCCGGCAGATCTACTTGACGCAGGGACGAGAATGATGGCGCCAGTACCACGTACCTCCGTCGCTGTCCTTTGCCCCTCTTTCTCGTCCCAGTGTCCACTTCCAGCGCAGCACAACGTCGTTTCCTAGCGGTTAGGCGACGGTGCCGACTGATGGGCGTGCCTCCTGCGAGAAGTCGACGTTCCTGGGCCCCTCCAACCTAATTGACGGAACGGTACCCAGGAGTAACGTGGAGTTGATGTGGCGCGCACTCAGCTGCTGCACCGTGTGGGCAAGGAAGCCAGCGAGTCGCCGCGGCTCCGGCACGAGCGGATCAGGGCACCAGTGGTGAGCCAGCACCGCGAGCGTATCCACAAAGAGGTTAAACGAGAGCCCACCGCTCATGGCGCCCTTGCAAAAACTCCCCAGCGCGGAGACCACTTTGCGCACTTGCGCAGCGTTGATGAAGAAGAGCGGCCGCGTGAAATCAGCTGAGACGCCTATCGAAGAGTTTCTCCGCCCGCTGCCGTCGAGGAGGAATCGGCAGTCTTCCAGCATGGTGAGGAACATTGTGATCGACATCTGCGAGGCAAAGCGGCCTCCGAACTGGGTGGCCATCGACGCGTCCTGCGTGTTGCGCGAGGACTCCTGCTTTTTCACATAGAAGAGGTACACGCGAAACAGATCCTCGTTGAAAAAGCGCAACACATGCTGCGCTTCCGGCTCGTGCAGCGCGCGAGCCACCGGAGAGATTTCATTGTTGAGTAGCTGCAGCCCCTGCAGTAGGCGGCGCGTGCCTTCGACGAGACCGTACTTACCCTTCTCCGACGCCATGGCCAGTCGCACAAGCAGCTCGACGAACTGCTGTGGTGTTGCGCTGCGGATGTCCATTTCTTGGTAGGCGACCTGGCGCAGCTTCTGAACACTCATCTCGCTCTGATTGCGCGCCACCGCCCTTAGCGCTGCGTCAAGTTGTGGCGTCACGACGTGGTCGTACTGCCTCGCTATCCAATCCATGGGAACTTCCATACCACCAACCAATATGCCACTGCACTCGACAAGGCGCCAAAACGCCACCTCCGAGAGCGACTTGGCGTTCTCTCCAGCGAAGAGGTAGAAGAGGCGTGACGTTGTGTCGACGTGCGCCTGCAGCACCTCCGGGAGCGTTTGCGTCACGATTAGGTTCCACATCCTCTCCTCGGAGTTGAGCTTCTTAGCTCCGCGCAGGTCATCCAACGCGCCGGCCGGCAGCTTCCAGAACGCGCACCGTTCCGCCTCATCCACGAGCGGGATAGGCGTCCCCTGGAGACGCTCGCCGCCGAGGCGCGCCTCCTGCACCGCAATAGCGGTACTGGCCTTCACTACCTCGTTTTCCACTGCGAGTGACGTTCTGAACTCTTCGCTCATGGCCTTCACTCGCTCGACATAGTCGCTAACGTGCGCCCTCACTGCGGCCTCGTCCAGCTGCTCGGCTGGAACGTCTGCGACATCCTCCGTTGATGATGAGGCCGTGCACCCAAGCAGGGCTTCTTTCATGTCACCCTCCCTAAGCGCGTTCAGCTCCGTCATCGACCGCGACACCATCTGGTCCCACTTACGTAGCAGGTGCTGCTGGTAGAGCTCGCTCAGGGAGCACACAAGCAGATCCTCCCGCTGATTCATGAGGTCCGATGGCACCAGCCGGTAGCGAAGGCCACAGTCAGCGACGTAGCCGCGAATGCGGCGCAGCCGCGACTCGACGTCCATGTCGTGAATCTGGAGCACCGTCGGGACCACCTCGGGGAATACGTGCTGAAAAATGTAGAGGTAGCGCTCGCCGTTCGAAAAGTCGGCGCCGAAGGAGCGAATCGGCTTGAATGGTTCCGTACGACCGCTGGCTTGCCCCAGCACCCCATCACACCACTGCCGCAGCCACTGCAGCGCTGAGCCGGACGGACTCTCCCAGCTCGCCTCCGCGACAGCGTTCACCTCAAGCAACTGACCTTCATTTTCCGATGCTTCCTCACCGCCGTCACCACTCTGAGATTGTCGAGCTAAAAGCGGCTTCTCTGGCATAAAATACTCTTCCGCTTGCTTCGAATGCAGCAATACGCGCGCCAGCGCGTCGTAGGTTTCCAGCAGCTTCAGCACCTGCGTCACGTTTCGCGTTAGCTTCTCTTTGTACTCTCTCTCCTTGCGCACCTGCTCTTCCTTCAACTCATCCACTTGCCGCTGAAGGTCCTCGTTGATCTGCGACACTCGCTCCATCTCTTCCGTCGCCTCTTTTGCCGTTCGCACCAGGCGATCAGCGCGGTAGCACTGCAGCTGAAACTGATTCTTTGCGTTTTCCAGCTGAAACGCGGCTTCGTGCAGTCTCTCTGTCAGGTACGTACTTCGCGATCGTTCTACAAGTAGCTTCCAGTGGTAAAAGACTGCCTGCACACGCAGCCTCGACATCTCATCTGCCCACTGCTTCGCTGTGTTGTCGCCCATCATGCGCAGAAGGTGCTGTTGGCGTACATGGTGGCGCCAGCAGCGGAAGACGACCTCAAGTTGCTGCTTCCGTTGGCGCTCAATAAGGTGACACACAATGCTTCTGCGCTGGTCGTTCGCACGCAACGCTGCCTCCAGCGACTTTTGAAGCTTGGTAGCAGATCTCTTGTCCACCTGTACCTCATCCACGAACATGGAATGTGTGAAATACGGGTTGTCCATGAGCACGTCCGGCCTCCGCACCTGCAGCTCCACGGCGGGGGGTGCCCTGCACAGCTTCTCCGGGCTGTACTCGCAGTACAGAGCCGGCAAAAGCGATTCGAGAACCGTGTTAATGGCGCCGTAGCCAGCGTGCTTAGCCAGGAGCTTGAGACCCCATGTAGCTGCCGACGCTTTCATCGCAACGCTGGCTTCGGTGGAGTGATTGACCTCCTTCAGCATTGTTTCCACAAACACAGCGGTAGATTGGTATAGACTGCGTTGCTCATTCAGGCGTGCAACAAGCTGCGCATAGTGGTAGCGGCCGATTCGTTTGTCCGTGACGTCCTCCTCGCTTACGCGGTGCTGCTCTTCGTGCAATGAGTTCACTGTATCGATGGTGGCGTCAACGTCGAAGCTGATGAGTGCCGGGCGCCTCGGCTCGTCACTGCTTGTATGAGCCGCCGCCACTGCGGAGGTACTTTGCTTTGCAGTGGGCAGCTTCCGAATTGCTGAGAACTTCGTGGCTCTTGCGGTGGCGGAGACTTTTGACGCCTGCCTCGACGCGCTCATCGAGGGCATCCTTCTTCTCGGTCCAAGATGTCCTGGCAGGGACGTGGAAAGGCACAAGAACCAAACAAAAAACAAAAAAGGAGTGCCGTTCATCACACACATATCCAAGGCCGTCACAGCACACGCAACGCCGCATGTGCACCAAGCGAAAAGGAGAGAGAGGAAACACAGAGGTGAAAGACACAGTGACATAGAGGCAGGCAACACTCTTGAGCAGCTGAGTGACTTGCCGGTGCAATACGCACACATACACGCATGCTGAGAGGACTGCACTTCTGTGACAGCTGCTGCAGCCAAGTCCACTCTGCGTTCCCGCGAGGGGAGGGGGAGGGATACTTTGATGCGGATGTCAGGGCATTTTGTTAGCACACTGTGGAGCAAAGGTGACCTTTTCAAGGCGAATGAATGAGAGTTTATGAGGAATGCGCCTTGGAAGCGGCGGGAGCGAAGGATGGAGCGAATTCGCCACTGCCCCTCTCGACGCCCCGAATTCGCCCACTCCTCTCTTCCGTTGCAACCCCCCTGCCCACCGACAGACGCTGTGAGTGGCGAAGGTAGACGCCAGCCATCAGTGGGGAAAGCAAGATATACAGATAAAAACAACAGAGCAGCATGCCCCATGCACACTCACACCAGGCGTGTGCGTGTGAGCGAACATGAACACGAGAGCAGTAAAGGAGAGAGAGAGAGCTGAGGAGCCGAACATAAGTATATACATACATATGCATACATCTATACATAAATGCATATATATATTCTCGAATGCATAACATGAGGCTGCTTCTCTCGTGTGTGTGTGTGTGTGTGCGGGTGTAGCTAGTCGTTGCCATCGTTATCCCTGCTCTCTTTCCATGAGGTTTCACAGGATACATGACCGCACGTGTTTGACTGTTAAGTGATTGGTGTGTTCGGTTGTGCCGGTGATCTCTCTCTTTGTTGTTGTCTGCTCTCTTCTCGTGAGAGAAAAAGGAAGGCTACTTACATCAAGAAGGTACCCGTGTGCCCTCTGCATCTCCTGCGGCCCTCCATCGCCATAAGTCTTCCATATCGCCTGCTCTGAGGCAGTCTCACGCATACTTGTAGCTACAACCGTTGCGATCTAGTTGTCACCTCTACGTCCCCCCCCCGAGTACACGCGACTGAGAAAATCGAGCCGGCGTAACATATCCGCTCACTGTGGCTGCTTGCTGCGCTCGTACGCTTCAAAGCTAAGGTCGAGATCGAGGTGCACCGTGGTGTGCTGCAGGCGCATCTCTCGCAAACGAAGACATGCTTCATCAATCTGCCGCCGGATCGCATCACTGTCAGCGGAGATGGCGGCGGTAGGGATGGATGGTGAGTAGAGGGCTGACGCATCGCGATCACCAGCACCGCTGCTCTTGACACTCCCGGTGGGATCTTCTAACGTCTGAGGCGATGGGGACAGCGGCTTGTGTGAGGGCACCGGCATCGCGTCATAGAGGCTGCTGGACAGCAATGGGTTCGTGTTGGGCGACGACGCACGAGGCAGAGTCTTCGTCCTCTCCTGTGGAGCGCTGGACTGCGATCGCCCACGATTCGCGCGCCGCGCTCTCTCCTTCGTGGACATTACCGGCACTGTGGTGGCGAGGTTATCCTCCTCCACGTCGCTGTGACTCACCTCCGACTGCACCGCCGTGGTGCGCTGCGTGGCGCTGAAGATTTCGAAATCATCCGCGATATCCTTTCGCTTCAGGGCGTTCAGCGTGATTTTGGTCCTTCGCAGTTGGGAGATCTTGGAGGAGACCGCGGCGGCGGTGGTGTCGGAAGTAACTGCAGCGGCGGCTTCGGGTAGAGGAACCCCCGGTCTCAACGGCCGCCGTCTGTGAGCTACGGTGGGCACCGCAGGGCCAGAATTCTGCATCTTGGGCTTGCCCTTGCGTCCATTCGAGGCTGCCGCCTTGCCAGGAGGGGCCTCAGTTGCTCCATCGCACTTTCGCTCCACCCCATCGCGCAGCAGCTCCAGCGCCTTGTCCTTCATCATTGTTAGTCTAAGAAAAGCTTCGTTGGCGCTCGGGTTTGGGTTCTTGTCGGGATGCGCGCATACGGCCAGGCGTTGAAACGACTTCTGCACATTCTCCGCAGAGTCGCGAAGGAGCACTTCTGGCGGCACGAGAGGATCTAGAAGCGCTTCGCAGATGTCGCGATGGCGATGCGGCAGCGGCACCCCTTGCGGGTTGAGGAGCACACGGCAGATGCGTGCCATGCGACTGTACCTGGTTGGGTTCAGCTTTTCTAATGAGTTGTACAGGGACGAGGCGTTGGCGACGTCGCCGTTGCTCAGGAAACTTCCTGCAAGTCGGTCCATGTTTCCTTCTACTGCTGCAAACACACGCAACGCGTGCTGCTCTAATGCAGAGTGGCGTCACTCCCCCCCCCCCATCACACACCTGAAGGCGATGAGACCGCAAGCGACGCGCAGAGACGACGTTTACACAAGGGAAACCGCATGCGGGGGTAAGGAGCAAGCGCGGGCTGAAGCGCGTGACAGGAGTAGGAGAGAGGCGAGAGGAAGGGAAGGAGGAGGAAGGGCAGCACTTCTTCGGCGCCTGCTGGAGAATGCTCATAGACAGTCGGCATTCAAAGCCTCTCGGTGTTGTTGCATGAGATCGTGAAGACGAGGTGCGGGCTCAGCGGGACCCCCTCACCTATTTCTGTCTTTGCCACTACTTCCTGTACACAAACTTGCGTGTCTGTTCAACTTTAGCGACAAAAGCTACGTAGCGAAGCACGATCCGCAGCTGGAACTGTGAGACAACAGTACCGCTCCAACACACACACCCACACACAGCGACATACAAAAGACAACATGAGCGTCGAGAAATCGGCTCACAGTGGGCGTATGCGCATGTCCAACGACTGCAGAAAGGAAGCGCACACACACGAAAGAAAAAGGATGGTGCATCCGTTGCACTCATCGGTGTGTCAGAACCACCGCCCTGTGCGGTCGAACTGCTTGCGAAGGTCGGCGGCGTCTTGTGAGTCTTTGCCGTAGCGGGTGCCGTCCTTCTTGAGCACCCCCACAACGATGAAGGGGTGGGTGTTGGGCGCCTTGACACCGTCTCCGAGTCTCACCTCAAACACCGGGTACTCCATCATCGTCTCCCAGTCATACTCCTTGCTCGCGCGCTGGCGGAACTCGCAGCGGTACGTGATTTGAAGCCAGTCCTCTTGCGACATCTGCCCCATGTAGCATGTCACCAGGTCGAATGAGTCCACCTCCATCTCGTACGTGCTCTTCGCTCCTTGCTGCTTCAACGACCTCCAGCTCTTCTTGGCAAAGTCCTCGTTCATGCGTCCCTTGATCTCTTTAAGGATTCGGTCCGCCTCTCCGTGCGTCGTGATGCGCTGCAGCGTTTTGAAGCAGTCCGGGCTCTTCTCATGGGAGAGCGTCTTGAACTGGATGAACAGCTCCTTCAGCTGTACAGGGTCGAAGTCCGGGCGACGGTCCATCAGCTTGCGCATGGTCACGAAGCGCCGGAGCGCCTTCTTCACTCCTCCGACGGAGGTGTAGCGGATGGGCGTGATGTCGGGGTCCATGATGCAGTCCATAGAGGCAAACCGCATCTGTTTCATCCACTGCTCTTTGTCAAAGTCGTATTCAGTGCGCTTCTGCGAGGCGGTCTGGCTATCAATCTCCCACCGCGTCTGCACGCTGCGATTCATGTTCACAGAGCATTTCTGCACACCAAATAACGGTGGCGTAGGCAATCCTGCCCTCTGCGTCGTCTGACGCACTGGCACCACGAATTGACGAAGCATGGTGGTGGTGCGCGTCAAGCGGTACATGAGTGCGGACCGACTACTTGCGTCTGCTCCTGCTCCTTGTGGACACGCGCGTGCGCGCACAGAGCAGGCGAAAGGGGGGGGGGCGCTGCGCTCCTTTGGAACCAGTGAGAGAGAGAGGCATGGAGGAAAAAGAGAGAGAGCTGGAAAGAGCTGCGGCGGTGCGCGGTGCTGGTGGCCGTGGACATAGAAGCGAGCGAGTCACTGCAGCTGTCGCATGTGAACGTTGTTGTTGCTGTTCCATTTACTCAGCGCTGGTGTCCAAGTTCACTTGAATGACGACACCCTCGAGGGTGGAGGGGTACACTAGAGCCTTCTTACCAGGGAGCCGTTCTGGTGTGTTATTTTTTACTGAACAGCCATGCGCCGCTCAGAAAGATCAATAAAGAGGGGAAGCAGGCTCAATAATGAAAACAAGGTGAAAATGCAGCCAACAAGAGGCTCGACTAAAACAACTTTGCTGCTCAGCCTGCGAATTTTCTGCCACGCAACACGAATTCGAATCCGCTCTCCCGGGCCCGCCACAGGCCCCCATCGCGTGGTGCAAAGCAGCACGCCGTAGGCACATGCGTTACAGCTGTGCACCGACCCAGACATCCCAGCTCGGGCTCTGCACCAAACTCCATCCGTCCCCAACCTCGCAGGTTGCCGCACAGGCGCTCCCCCGTTCTGCCGGTCGCCACCTGGTGAATCCCCCTCGGGGTGGCTCAGGCTCCCCACCACCGGTAGGCATTGAGGGTCAGGTGGGGTGTGCTCGACTCACACTGACGCTCCGCCTACCATATGGATGGCGCAAGCGCGTTCTGACCTCCCCATCCTACGTCGTGGGCGCCAGAGCCTGTCACGACCAGAAGCGGCTCGGCATCGGGCAGGGCTAGAGGGTGGGGTGCTGGATCGTGAGATGCCACATACGGGGGTGTCTCCCCCTTGTCATCAGGGCTTCCCACAGCGACTCGAATAAATCAGAAAGAAGAGGAGGGTACCAGCGAGGGTGGAACGGAGCGTGATTAGCCACATTCCTTTCTCGGAAAGAACACTTGTATCAAGTTTGCAAAGAAGCTAGCACGACCGCGGCTGCGCGGGGCGGCGCCATTCATGTACTCACGATGCAACAATCCCATGCGAATCAGGCGGAGGTTGTGCAGCAGGTACCCGGCAAGAACGAGACTGAGAAGCACGGTGGTGGCGAGGCCGACAGTGAAGAGGATGTACAGAACCAAGTTTCCCTTCGGAGGCACAACGACGACAAAGTACCCGAGACACGCAGAGGTGAAGGCGCTGCAGACGGCGGTACTAAAGAGAAAGAGAAGAAAGTAGCGCCTATTGAGCTCACCGATGCAGCACCCGAGAAGACGGCAGTGATGATCAAATAGTGCAACGCAGTTGTTGCAGCGCCTACAGTGGCCTGACTGCGAGGGGCGGTAGATGTGACACGTCATGCAATAGGGGAGAGTCGTGCAGTAGTCCTTCGCGGCGGAGCTGCTCAGCGAGGGGGGAAAGTTGTTTTTGGGAAGAATACCTGGGTTTGTGAGTGATGTGCACAAGAGAAGCGTTGCAGACACCACTGCCAGAAGCGCGACAATGATATCAGGCAACTGCATCATCCACCGGTTGGGCAGGATGTTCGGGGAAGTGTAGCGGAGCGATCCCCAGAGCAGCGTAAACAGTAGCGTGCCACCTGCCAGGGTGAGCAGGACGAGTATCCAGTGGGATGCATCCGGGGACCACAGCAGCTTTCCCTTGCAGAACGGACGCAGATGCCCATACGGCGGCACCTCCGCAGATCTTCCGACGGTGATCATGCCTGCCTCTTCATCTTCGGAAGAGACCACTTCGAAGTCACTCATGAGGAGTAAAGGAGGTCGGTGGTGGTGGGCACCTGCACGCTGATGAGAGTTCAATGCGTCTCCGCGAAAAAAAGAAAAACAGTAACAATGCGCTAGGGGGGGGGGGATAAATCAGCAGATAATTCTACAGGTGCCGTGAGTGGCCCCGAGAAGGACTTCGGCACACAGCGTGGCGCGTTCGCGTATGAAGAGCGAAAAAAAAAGGCCCGCGGGAAGTACCTCTCGTTTCATTCGCACCTTTACAGGAAAAACAAAACGCAGAAGTTGCAGGTGTGGCGGTCGAGACGGCAAAGACGGGGGAGAGGAGGGATATAGATGACAACGACAGGCGCAATCGAGTTTTGCGAAAGAGAACAGCAGCGCTTCAGGTGTCGCCTCCAAAAAAAAAGGCCTTTAAGACGGGAGAGCGAGCTCGACATTCTAGCAGAAATGTGCCTCTGTTGCAGTCATTCTGCAAGATCGACGGGAGAGGTCATTTCCGTTCGGTTGCGCGTGTCTGTTTACTTTAAATAGAGCGAGGGAGTTCTGTTGTACAAGACTGTGAGGAGGCTGAGGGGTACGAAGCAATGGCAGGTGACATCCTTCCACCCACCGCACACACACGCACACTCGCGCGCATGCAACATGAGCCGCCCATATACACGATATGCAAAGGGGCCAAGATACCATCGCTACTGAAGGCCACCGAAAACTACCTCGATCCCTCTGAGCACGTCCCCTGCTCCGATACCATTCCACGAGTCTACCTCAACAACGTCGACATTTGCCGGTGCTTCCACCTCGTCTAGGAAGAAGCTCCGCACTTCCTCTGCCGTGACGGCGTTTACGCTGGCGCATTTCTGCACGGCGATGAGCGTCGGCCATCCTGCGCAGGGTGCATGGCGGCCCTGCGTGAGATAACGAAACATGGTGGAAGCCAACGGCAGCTGGTGAGGAGCCACTCCATCGACGACGTAGATCAGAAGAAACGATGTGTCACCGCTGCCGCCGTCCCTGGCCTTTCGAGACTCAATAAAGCTCTCCCAGGTGTTCACCAGAGATCCTCCCAGCTCCCGCACCTCGACCGTGACCTTCCCTTTGCCAGCGGGGGAGCGGATACTGAGCTCCGTCACTTCCTGCCCCGTCGTCGGCGTACAGGCAGTCGGCACCGTGCGCACAAGCCCCTGAGTGAGATACTCCAGCTGGTGGACGAGGTCTGTCTTTCCACAGCTTTCCGTCCCCAAGACGTAGGCGACGCTTGATGGCATTGCTACCGAACGAGGGAAGGCGAAGTGATGCGCGTTTCCCCTTCACACATGAGCGAAGCAACTACACACTCACACGCTGCAAGCGCCTCAAAATATTATCTTCTTCTTATTCGTTTGTAGAATGCCGCAGATCTGAGGGAAGCAGGGCAAACATCGATGGCTCTGTATCGTGCCTGCCAACCTCCAAGCGCGACTTTCTGGTGTGCGCTGTTCGACCAAATGCAAATAAGGAGTAGGAGGATGGAGAGAGGGCATGGAAGATGCTGGGAGCGGGTCAGAAGGGAGAGTGGGGCGGGCAGCGAGGGGGGGGGGTGCCTCGAAAGGTACACAGGGAGCGTGTAGGAAGAATATAAAGGGCGACTTCAAAATGTAAGGCAGCTCTTGGCCCTTGGAGCCAAGGAATAGAAAAAAGTGTAGGCACAGAGCCAAACGATGAGCCCTATTCTACAAAGTGCAAGACGCCAACGAAGGAAAGAAAGGCGGAGAGCACACCAACGCGATGCCTTCAGGGCAGCAGCGACAAATCACCCTAGAAGGAGAGGTGCAGGATCACAGAGAGTGTTTCGCGCGCAACAGCTGACGTTGATACTCTCTTCGCCTGTCTACGCCATCTGCTTCTTCTCGGAGACGCGCTGCCGTGGTGCGCAACGCGGTAAGACGGGGAGAGGGCCCACTGCGCTGTCCAGCTGCCGCGGGGGTCGACGCACACACAGCTGTGCGCAGTGATCGAGGCACAACAGCTGCCGTCTCCTGCGCTGAAGACGTCTTCTCTTTCGTTTTCCCTCGCTGCTGCAATGACGCAGCGACTACGTCGGTTCTCGGTGCAACAATGACGGGTGACGGAGCCACAGGGACCTCTGTCAAGGGGCGCGCAGAAGTAACTAGTGCTGGCAAGGCACAGGTGACAAGCCTGCCTTCGTCGTCAAGGGAAAAGCACTCTGCAGCTGACCGAGAATCGCTCGGGGCGTCGTCGTCCACCATCGTCAGCTCCCCTACCCGCAGGACGTCGAATCTTGCTTCATCTCCTGTGTCGGGGTGCAGCGCCTGCAACTGCAATGCCAGACTGGCCAAGAGCTCATTCTCCAGAACGGTGATGTTGTCCACGGTGTCGATGCTGGTGCTTGGTGGAGACGGTGTCGGCGCAGCTCCCGCGCGGCGACGTTTGTATGCCCTTACACGCTCGGCTGCTGCATTTTGCGCCTTGCTGAGGTTGCTGGCCCCAGCCCCATACTGGCCATTCACGTACTCTTGCGCACTGTCCAACATGATTTTGATGTCGTTTGACGCAGTGTCGAGCGCTTCTATAAGCTCGAATATTGCTCCAGGAGACCCGTGCAGCACGATAGAGCTGCTCTGCGAGATCACCGACTCCTCTAGCGCCATCTTCACAAAGCACTCGCAAAAGTAGCGGGCTTGGCCTGCGCGCAGAGGCTCGGGAGCTCTTTTCCTGTTCGAATGCACGACTACGGTTCCGGCCACGACGAGAATGCCCGTGCTAGGCGCTCGCTTCGAGGCTACGATCGTGTCATCCGCACAGTACACCCGCACCTGCAGCGCTCGAGCGACGGCAGCGATGGCCGCCTCGGAGACGCCAGCGAAGCAAGGGCATGTACGCAGCGCGGATGCTGGCGTGAACCGGCGCGTTTTGCCGGCCAAGAGTTGCGTAGCTGCTTGCGCGCAGCGGAGCTGTGTTTCAGCGCTGCACAGGGTAAGCAGCGCGGCGGTGGGGATGCACCACATCTCACAGTACGTAGCCGCCTCCGCCCGCAGCTTCTGATCGTAGTAGTCCGGAAAGCGGCACGGCACAAACGTCTCCAGCCCGACGGCAGTCGACACTTTAGATATAATCGTCGATGAGCGGTTTTTGCAGTCTTCGATGAGTACCTTGCCGAGGCTGAGGAAAAAGACTTTGTCCGAGTTCGCCACATCCTCACAGATGGCGTCGAATTGCAGAAACACGAACGGCCTCAGCTGGAGACGCAGGGCTCTCAGATCTCTTAGCGGAAGGCTTTGCAGGACCGGATTCGCCGAGGCTAGGGAGTGCACGGATGGCATCTCACCCAACTGCGTCATGGCACGTTGAGCAACGGTGCGCGCGACATCGATAACATCGCTTCGCAGCGGGCCGGGCAAACACTGAACTTCTCTCAAGAAAAGCGAAAAGGGAAAGCTCAGCATAACTGTGTCTGTCTGACATCGCAGCGAGCGCCGCCTTCCACCACCGAGCAGCAGCCTCTCGGCATCGACAAAGTGACCGGCATGGTATGTCGCCAGCGATTCCTTGATGCGCTCTTGGGTGGGGGTGAGAGAAGGCAGTGCCGCCTTCGCTGAATCCTCCAGAAAGTGAGCAGGCAGTACCACTGGGCCAGTCTTCGGTGCGTTTGGCGGCAGGTGCAGAAGCTCACCAGCGCACTCGCAAAGCTCGCTCTTCGCCGGCACTTGAGCGACTTTGCCGGCGATCACCCAGAATACACGCGCTGCTTGCGGTGGCTCGCATGCAAAGCCGATGCATGTCCCCTTTCTGTGAACCACCATCACTCCGTGTGACAGCCACGTCTGCAGTGCTGAGTCTGGCCATTTCGCAAAAATCGGAAGTTGCTTGAGAGCGTCTATGCTGGGTGCATGATACAGCGACGCCTCACGTGCCACATCGGCTTTCGCTCGGCATCGCGAGATGTAAAGCGCGACAACGGGGCCGAGCAGCCGCTGCAGCACGTGGAGGCTCTTAGCCTGCCGCACGCCTCGCTTCATAACAGTGGCAGGCACCAGGCGTGGCGAGCAATCCCTAAAGAGCTTCGCGCAGGTCGGCGAGGATGCATACACAGTGTTATGTCTGCAGACAAGGCATCCGTGGGGGTTAGAGATGAGGGGCAAAGAAAGAGAGGTGATTAGGTGAGTGGGGAGGTGATGGCCACCGAGACATTTTCCTTCAGGTAGCCGTCTTTACAGAAAAGTCATGCAAACAGTGGTACCTCACTCTTTTATTGTTGTTGCTCACTTCACTCCCCGCGCGCAACCGCACGTGAGGCCAATCAGGAGGAAGACGAGCTGTCATGAAAATCGCCGCGTGAGTGCTCTGAACTCCCTTTCCGACACACGCACACACCCACACATACGTGGTTGACCGTATGCGCGGCTCTACGCTGTTTTTTCATTGTGTGCTTTTTTTTTGCTCCATCCGGACATACGCGCGCAAGCGCACACGCACAGGCTGGCGACTGGCTCATTAAGACAACACGAAACAGAGAGGGAGAGGGAGAGAAAAGGGAGAGTATATATATATATATATATGACAAAGGGGGAAGGAGTTCACTAAACAAATCGAAGGAACCCACACAACACACCCATTTGTCATCTACCAAACAGTAGGTAAAAGATGCACAGAAACATAGCCGAACACACACACACACACACAAACTATGTGCTCTTGAGACTTCAACCGGAAAAAGCGCCGTGGATTGGGCCCTACGCGCACCGTAATCACTGCCTAACGGCCCATAAACAGAAAAACAAATAGAACATTCAACAGAAAAAGGATCATTAGTAGCACCGAGCAGAGTGCAAAGCAGAATTAAACGACGCCCAATGCTGACGAGGAGTTCGACGATCGCCACAAAAAGCGAACTCACCCCTCACACACACAAAAAAAAAACGATGCCCGAGCTGTGGCGTATGTCAATCCTCACAACACATACCTACACCTTTTCCCCACGCCCTTCTATACCGATTAATAAGCCATATGTGAGCAGCCTGTGACAGCAGCGTTTCGGAAAAACTGCTTACGCGCGTGAGAATGAGTGCACTGTATGATTATTCTCTCCTTGGCCAGACGCACACAGACACACACACACACACACGCACACACA
>NC_018241.1:0-12794 GCF_000227135.1 Leishmania donovani | reverse complement strand
ACACACACACACACACACACACACACACACACACGCACACACACACACACACACGCACACACACACACACACACACACATGCATACAAGAAAGAGAACAACGGCCAAAAAGAAAAGAAGGAATACGAGAGCAGGCGAGGAGGTACAAGATGAGGCATAAACAAAGGCACGTACAAGAAAAACAAGAAAAGAGAGTAACCAACAGAACGTCCGCATGGATTCGACGCCGCAGAGACGCCGAGTCCTTGTCGCCTGATGCACTCATTCGCTTTCGCGAACGCTCTCCTGGTAGCGATAAACGTTCAACAACGCCCGAGAATCTCCAGCAAGAGAGGTCGTTTTCAGTTTTGCCCAAAAGATTCGCCTTTCTTCATCCTTCTCGTTCGCTGCGCAATCCTCCAGCTCGTCGGGCAACGCCTGCCGACTGGTGCGCTCATGGAGGATGCACTTGAAGAGGGCAATCTTTCGTGTCTGTGAGCGCAGCACGAACTTGTTTTCGGTTGCCGAGATAAGGCGATACACGGTCACTGGCTTCCGTTGATTTCGCCTGTACGCGCGCGCGATGGCTTGTGCGTCCACCTGCGGGTTCCACCACGAGTCGAACAGAACAACGTGATTCGCCGCCGTGAAGTCGAGACCGTAGGCGGCGATCTTTGTTGATAACACCAGCACAATGAGGTCTTTGTTCTCGCTGAACTCCTGCATGGCGCGGCGGCGGCGGTCTTGTGAGTCTCGGCCGCGAACGGTAAATGTGCAGACCCGCAGCGCCGTCAGGGTGCGATGAATCAGGTCCTGCGAACCCACGTAGAGAGAGAAAATGATGAGCTTCTCCTTGCGGGCTTGCACGCGCAGCACAATATCGACGAGCACCCGCATCTTGCCGCTCAAGTCGATGAAGGCGTCGAGTTGCTCGTTCTCGACCAACTGGACATACTGCTCCAGTCGCATGGTATCAATCTCCTCCAGTTGGGACACTCGCGGCCGCGACGTATTCGACTGCGCACGCACTGTCCACCCGCTTACCATCGATTGGTAGCTGTCGGAGATGAAGGCCAGGTAGCAAGCGGGGTGCGTGGAGAGGTGATGCGGTCGGTGCTCCGTGGCTTTAAGGGCTGTCATGGCCGTCTCCGTGAGGCCCAGCTTCTCCTCATACTCCCGCTGCACGTCGGAGGAGCCGCAAATCAACAGGTAATCGTGCAGCGGTGGCAGGTCGTTTTCCATTTCACGAAACACGAACCCACGCATCCAGTCCTGAATGTACTCCTGCGCCATCACTGCATTGTAGAAGGCCCCATCGTCGCCTTCGACGAACTGGTTGATGTCATTCGCGAGCTCCTGGAAGCGCTTCGGCGGCAGTACCCTGCTGACGCCTTTGTTCACCCACCCCACTAGCCGGTAGAGTTCGCTGGCGTCGTTTTGCAAAGGCGTGCCGGATAGCACGATGCGGAGGTTGCACCGTAGGCGATCGAGGGACTCCGTCAATTTATTCCCCTTCGCAGCCACTCGGTGGCCCTCGTCCACGATCATGAGCAAGGGCGTAAAGCGCTTGAAACGTCGCAGAAACCCTGCCAGGTACTCGCCGTTGATGACGAAGATGTGACCCAACTTGGGTTTCTCGTTGTTCCTCTGACGCTCGTACTCGAGAAGCTGCTGCTCGAACTCCAACGAGTTGAGCCCGTCGGAGGCGACGAAGTGCGGAAAATGGAGCCCGTGCATGCCCCACTTGTTTTTCTCGTCCACCCAGTGACTGATGATCGGTTTTGGCGTGAGGATGAGTATGTCGGCCTGCGGTGCAAGATGCAGCTGTGAGAAGCACAACGTGAGTGCAACAAGCGTTTTGCCCAGTCCCATCGTCATTGCCACCACGCACCCACTCTGCTTCTCCGTACGCTCCACAATGAAGCCGAGGGCAGCAAGCTGCACGGGCGCCAAATGGCTCGCCAGGCGGGTCGGCACAAACAGCGGTGGCAGGCTGCTGTCGGCTCCGTTGATGTTCACCGTCGTGTTGCGAACCTCTGTGTTGAGCAGTTGCAGGAGAATGAGCCGATTCAGGTGCTTACGTCGCTCCATCTCGCACACAGAGGACATTAGTCCAGTGCGCAGGTAGCACACAACGCTGGTTCGCTGCCAGTGAATTTCCGGGTTTACCACCTCCGTGTTGCCGTGCTCCAGAGACGTGTCGAAAAGAAGAACGTCGCCGACTTTGAGCTGGAACGCCTTCTTGAGCCTTTTGATGGCGAGATGGCATCCCTCAAACTCGCCGTTGATCACTGAGAGAACCCCCAAGCCGCTCCGGAAGTCACCCTTGTCGGTGTGCACGGCGGTGCGGAAGTTTCTATTAACAGTGATGGTGCTGAAGACTGTTCCGCACAGCTGGTACTGTGACGGGATGGCCACCCTCTGCAGATGATGGTGCATTGGAGCCAACTGACTGTACAGCTTGTCGAGATGCTTCAGCAACGGCTCGCTCTGGGCTAAGAGCCCCCAATTCCTGCGGCTGTATTCCGTCTCTCTGCACTTGTGTTGGGTAGGATTCGTAAGGTAGTCGTAGTAGCCTACGATCCCGGTGTCTGGTGGCAGTCCACCGTTCGTGGGTGCCCGCAGATTCTTTTTTGTCGCCGCCGGCTCCAGGACCGCTGCGGCTGCGCGGCACGTGTCCTCTGGTACCCCTCCCGGAATGTACACCGCAACGATGCGCTGCCCCTCCCCTTCGCGGTCGTAGTAGATGGACGCTTTTGTCACCAGCTCAAACCCGTCCAGTGTCAAGTACTCTGCCTGAAAGCTGTGCACCGCGTCCACTGTCTCCTCGCCGGTGAGATCCTCCATGGTGTCTTCAGCGTCCTTGTCGACCTCCTCCACTGCGCCTTTCTGAAACAGCGCCGACGGCGCAACGCCGCTGAAGAGAGACGGCTGCTCCGTCTCCGAGGCGCCACCACTACTGGTTGCGATGGACATAGCCGTGGCACGCTCGGCTGCAAGCTTCTCCGCGTCTGACTCTGCATGAAGGCGCAGCTGCTCTGGCACCGGCGACTCGGAGTCGTCTGGCGCCACTGGGGTGCCGCGGGCAATGAGGCGGAGATGCTTGCAAATTTCCTTTATGGGGGAAATGTGAAGAAAAGGACTCTTGTCTTGCAGCGGCAAAACGTCTGCGTCGGGCGCCTGGACATAATAGGAGCAGAACTGGAGTATCCGGCTCACGTAGTCGGCAGGGTGAAATAGTGCCCTCTGATGGCGTATGCTGTACGTGAATAGTGGGTATTCTCGCATATACAAGCTGTTGCGCATTTCCGCCTTCTCGTACTCGTTCGCTGAGGTGTACCGTTCACACATCTGAAGCAGCTCGTCATCGTATAGCGGAATAGCAGGGAGGATGGTGTACCCACCGCGAGGGATTCCCGCAATGCGCAGCTGACGACGCTGTGTTTCGCTTGTAATCGTCTCCAAATCGCCAATGCTCGGCGAAGTGAATACGACCGCGATTTCGCCGGACGATTGCACGATATCTAGTATCGACTCCAGCTCAGAACTGGTGCTCACCCGCGTCAGCCCATTTAACATGACACCTTTCCCTTCAGTTGCTGTGAAAGAGAGAGGAGGGGGAAGAGAGGGGAGAGTGACGGATGCAACGCCACCACCACTATGACTCCGCTTGATGCCAGTGCTCAAATCACCTGGCGTATGCTTGCAAACGAGTGAGAACGGCGAAATATGTGACGAAATAAGAGAAGAAATGCGTCAGTGCTGAGCATGCATAGTGCAGCCTTTTGTTTTTCGAGGACAGGGCAGTTAGAAGGTGGCGTAAACCGTGCAGAGACACAGCGTATCAGGGAACCAAGACACACGCCACAAAGAGAAGTAGCACAATGCCGAACGCAGCAGTACCATACATCACTGCAGTCCATCCCCCTCCCCGACGAAGGGTATGAGAGGCAGCAGTTATTTCCAGCGCCTTGTCTCTGAACATCCGCAAATACCTGGCGGCAGCAAAAAGTGGCGACAGATTGTTTCTTTGTACTGCTCTTCGGCTACTAAGCAACCTCGAAAGAACGATTAGGCTGCCGCCGCAGATAACGAGCAAAAGGCGGAATGGAACGAAGTCAAATTGTTATGTGAGAACACCTAGAGCGAGAGCTACGGAGGTCGGTGGTAAGAGAAAAGGAACAGAGAGTGTTGAAGGGGCGAGGGGGGAGGACGGCGCAGCAAACTTAAAGTGAGTGAGAGGACACACTGCCCGTCAGTGTTTCTCTCTCTAGAGAGGATGTGAACGTGGTCTCGTCACCCATTTTCACCAGAAAGGATGTGTCGAAGTTGATTTGTGCGCTGCCGTCCGGAGTGCGAAACACATCCTTGTGCATCTCGTTAAACGACTGCTGAGCATCTGGTTGCTGCTTCGTGCCAACAGTGTCGTCGAAGAGTGTAGACGATGTCTGCCAAGACTGTGACGGCCTCGAAGCCGGTTCGCCGTGCTCTGTGTAGCTTCCCCAGGGGGTCTGAGGAGGCAGTACCCTTCGAAGAACCGCGCCACGCATGGTGTCGTTTGGGGCCTCCGCCTTGAAGCTGGACTGCTCCTCTGCTGCCTCCGCTTTTCGCTTTCTGGGTTTCTCCTTGCGCTCTCCCTCAACGTTTGACGGGGCGTCGGTAAGGTAGTGGATGCCGCGCTTTACGGAGTGCCACAGCATTGGGCTGACTTGAACAAATATGAGAATGGCCATAAAGTTCGCAGCGATGAAGCTCATTACGCCAGCCTTGTGCTTGTGCCAGCCGTTGTTGATCCTACGCCTCCATGCGTTCAGCGTCGATTCCTCTGTGCTACCATTCCCTTTCCCGCCTGATACACTACTACCGCGAGCGGCTCTCGTGCCCGCCCTCTCAAACGCAGAGTACGCGCTTTGTTTCGCTTTCTGAAACGTCGGGTGAGCCGCCACGCGCTGCCCCACGTTCCTTACGGCCTGCTGGAACTGTGGATGACGAGCAATGTAGGCGAACAGCCGCCGCTGCAGCGGACCCCACGCGACCATCTCCTATTTACTTGTGTGTACGTGCCTGCTCGCGGGTATGGTTTTACTGATGCTGTCAACGTGACGCTTGAGTGAACGGAAGTGGAAGCGCAGGTCGACCGCACGTGTAGAAGCACAGGAAGGCGGAGGCACAGAGAAAGAGTACACGGTGTCGGGAGGGGTGCCTAAGACGCCCTTAAAAAAAAAAACAGATGCACATCTGTGTGTGCGCGAGCGGTCGTTCCGGTCTACATCGTAAGCGCACGAATTTCACTGCGCTCTCCGCCCCGCCGGCTGCACAGTCCCACCACCACACGAATGAAAGCTCGAAGTAAGCCTCTGATCAAGAAGATAATCAAGAAGAACCCAGCGACTGTTCCAGGTCAAATGGTGCGCATCTTGTGTGTTCTCTCTTTTTTTTGTGTCTCTCAGCGGAAAACAGAAACACACGCAAATATCAGCAGCCCGAAAGGGGCTGATTCTATCAAAGAAAAGAAACAGTCATGTCTCGAGTACATGACCACGGCATCAGTGCACCATAATATGGATGTAGTCGTTCAGCAGTGTGCGAAAATTGCCCAGTGCGTCGTTGATGAGGCCTTTGTAGTGCTCGGAGGCTTCCTCATCGGTTCGGTTAAGAAGAAGTACTGTGCGCAGCCACTCGATATCTTCCAGGGTTTGTAGCTCCGGTATGCCCGTAGAGAGCATCAGCATAAAGAGCATCATAAGTGCGCTGCTGTGCCGCCGCAGCGCGTTGTACGCTCGGCATGCTACGTCCACAAAGTACTTAAAGATCGGGCTACTTGACCCACCCATCGCATACAGGTACATGGGAGTAAAAATGAAAGGCGCTGTCTCACGCTTGATGCCGAACTTCGTCTTGAAGTTGCCCAGAAAGTGGCCAAAATCGATGTGAAAGAGGGTGCCATCCTGGCGGAGCATGATGTTATCATTATGTCTGTCACCGATGCCCAGGACGTAGGTGGCCACCGTGTAGCCGGCGACACTAAGCACGAAATTCCACAGACACCGCTCCGCTTCACCTCGGTCATGGTTGAACTGACGTAACCAATTTATGATCGGGTCAACGTTGAACGCAGCCTGTGCCCCACCCTCGCGTCTCGTGATGTTGGCGATCGTGTCACTGTTCAACACCACTTCGATCATGCCAACGCCTTCTCCGGTAGAGATGCAACCGTATGGGATGAGGTGAAGGTCCAGACCGGACGCTTTCCACAGGCTGTCCATGAACTCCAGCAGCTGCAGAGTAAGCAGGTCTTGCCTGAGGTCGTCGCCAGACTTGAATATGATGAAAAAGTGCTCGTCTTGATCGAGATGATTTCGAAAAGCAAGCCATAGCGGGAACTTCTTCGACTCCATGACCTTGCACTCATCGATATCGACCGCGCAGCACTCCACTGAGGGGTTCAGAGCGAGAGTAAAGCGGTGAGGAAATCGCACCTTAGCGAGACTCGCGCGCAGACACTTGACACGATCTTTCTTCGGCGCCCGTTGCACCCTCAGTGCACACTTCAGCAGCTCGTTGCAAACGTACACTTGCCGCACGTAGTCCAACCGGTGCGGAGATCGCTTGATCAGTTCCTCCAAAAGGAGTCCGTGTCGCTCGCAAATGGTCAGATTCTTGACTTCGGCAGCTAGATACCAAAAAACGTAGTGGCCAATTATGTGGTTCGAGCGAAGCGACCGCCTAAGGAGAAAACGCGCCAAGGCAGAGTAGTGATACGGCTCGTACTTGAGTACCTGCACGAGTTGCAGAATACAACCGCGCAGCTCATAGTCCGACATTTTATCAATGTACTCCACCGCCTGCTCACGAACCGCCAAGTCAGCATAATGCGCGTCAAGCAGCTCCAGCGCATCGAACGCAGCCAGCGGGGACCATCGGCGCAAAAGGCAGTGTGCCTCGTACACATCGAACGGCATCAGCCAGTTCACCGCACTCATCACCTTGGCCATTGCCTTTGGTTGGCCTAGGAGCATCTCCCTGTACTTCCACAGAATAGTCTTGTCGTCACTCGAGAGGTGCACCAGGGGATCGTACATCAGCACCCGCTTCAGCTGGCGCAGTTGTTCTACTTCGTTGTTGATCAGATAGCTGCTCAGGGCGGCCTCACGGTCAGCAAAGTTTCGTCGAGCATCCTCCTCTTTTCTCTTTGGAGGTCGACCACTGGGGAAAAAAACAGGCTTGTCGAAACACGGGAACTCCACCTCGAACGTGCACGCGTTGGAATCGGGGTTGATAGAGTTCAAGCCAATCGGGTTCGCGCGGGTCTTGCCCTCCCATAGATAGATGCGCCACATACCCATCCGCATTTTTGCAGCGTAATCGAAAAGCTGCGTGGCGGCCGTACCCAAGAAAAAAACCGAGTGACCCTGATCGTCGGTTTTCTTCGTGTTCTCTTCCACAGCGGCAATCACCTCCTCTGCAGTGGCTGCCCGAGCACCGACGATTCTGTCGGTCGAGGAAGCCACCAGCGTAAAACACAGCTTTAGCTCTCTTGGCACATTCGACAGATCGATGCTGAAGGTCACCGTTCCCCCGTCCTTCCAGTACACTCTTGCAGCTAAGCTGTGGCTGTTCTTTGCATTCTCGCACAGCTGCCAGCCAGTGATTTGGGGTTCGCAGCAACGCCAGGTGCCAACATACGCCTCCACAAGAACTGCAAAGTACAGGCTCGAAGAGTCGCGCACGTTTTCATCCTTCATGCGCGACGCGGAGATGGCAAGCTTTTCAAAACCGCCGACAATCCTGATAGAGAGCTTGCTGGTCAGGTCCCACAAACAGATTTCAGAGGTACTGGACTTCGACGCATCTGCGTCAGAAGGACTTGCAAGGGTCCGAGACGGGTAGGACGGGCGAAACAGTGGTACTGCGAAAAGGGTCGCTTCTTTAGGCTCCACAACCAAATCTATCTCAGCCCGCTTGCTCACACAGTGACGAATGTAACGATAATTTATCAGAGGCTGCGAACCGTAAATGTACTCGTTTCGCCCCTTAACACGGAAGACAAAGATGAGCGGCGTATCATCAGTTTTTTCCCTCATGCTTGCAAACTCCCGTGCGCTGCTCATCGTGAGCCGGATGGCGTCATCGGCGGCAGTGTCGAATGGAAACCTTCGCCTCGTAGAGCATCTGGACCCTGCACTATCTAAATACCATAGACGCATCGAAATGCTGCCATCTCCCGTCTCCGCATTCCTCGGGCACATCTGCATCAGAAGATCCATTTGTGCCTTTTGAAGAGGAGGTACAGAAAACACCTGCGGCAGGCTGCGTGTCGCGAGGCGCTCTGGCACCGATGGATGGACAGACTGAAAAGCCTTCCATTCATTCAGGTACGCTCTGCTGATTGCGCGCCGAAACTCGCAAACTTCATCGCAGCTACTGTTCCATCTGCGCTGCGGACCCACAATATACTCGACAGCTGCACAAATATCCTCAGAGCAGGTAACACACTCATCACTCCCAAAGACGAGCAAGCGCAAATGATCACTGAGCTCCGAGACGCTGTGGAGGTTCCGTCGGTTGAAATCATCGATCTCCCTCTCTGTCAGAGTCCTTGAGAGCTCTTCTTGCTGAAGTTCCTCGTCGATGTTCACCTGAAACCTATCCCACTGCTTGGGCACCCGTAGTCGTACGCGTAACGACATCCAACGAGACACAACAGTGAAAAGTCCCCTCTAGACATATTCGAAAGGATGTTGGCTTCAGTCGTGTTTGACGGAAACGAGAGGCGGAAGTAGAACAGTACTGCACAGACAGGAATTCACAGCGAACTAGCCAGCCGCCGTGAGCGCGTAAACCCGCCAAAGAATGCTTGCGGAAAACAGATGAGAATCCAAGCGGGTCGTAGAGAATTCTCGGCATACAGAATAAAATCATAGGCCAGCACACCGTCTAGCCGGTATGCTTCAACAGGTTTAAAGTTCGACACATTGTCACTTGAATTAAATAGTCAGATTCATTTTCTTTCGTATTCCTCTAAGTAAGTCAGGTAGTCACACGCTACGAAATACTTCGATTACCCCACTCAGAGCAAGAATCGAATTAGTGCCACACAAAACAACACTGCTTTTCAAAGAAAAAAAAAAGTACACGTGATCGCCTCTACACAAGCGTTCGCGCGGAAGCACCGCCGCCAGCAGGGCGACGGTGTTGCAATCCCACCATATCAGCAACGCGTGCCACAAGTGCATCTCTGTGCTTTGAAAGCGAAACATCAAACACCGACAAACCTGCCTCTAATGACGCCGCAACACTGGCCTCTATCGATGCTGGGTGAATCTGGACTTGCGCCGCTCCTAGTGCTTTGATGCAGTTTGCAACACGCGCCACGTTTTGACGTGCGTCAGTGGCGTGCTCCGTCTCCTCCGCGTCGCTAGCAGAGGGTTGCAATGAGCAAATCCATATGTTACCATTCATGCCGATGATCAGCTGCGTGCGGTAGTTCGCAAGTTCTGCAAACTGGTGCTTTGCGCGTTTCACCAAAGAGGGACGAACAGTCACCAAAATACCCGGTCCCGACAGCAGACCATATTTCTCCGCTGCGCGTGTGTGCAGTGACATCACACCATCGGGAGAGATGCGTTGAACCTCTGCCGCAACCAGATCATCTTGGTCGAAGATCTGGCGCATCCCGAGCTCGTCACCGCGGCCTCGACGCCGCAGTATGCCTCCAGGCTCCGTTACGCTTGAAAGCAGCATAATCGCGGTTTGAGTTGAGTTCACATCAACTTGCCACTTGTTTCCTGAAACTTCCAAGATGCGCCCGACTACAACATCCCCGATTTCCGGTTGGTACCGCGGCACCAGACCCTTCACCGAAATCACGCGTTCGGTCACCTCTATGTGCCCACTGATAGCAGCCACGATTTCGCCAGCTCCTTCGTGGAGCAGAGCCACGTCACTGGGATTATTCCCCGCAAAGGTGTTAAATCCACGAAGATACACTTCTTCGGAGCTCGTGCTCAGCTTCTGATCCGCATCGCCTCCACAGATGGAGTCACCCACAATCACAACGCTGGATGACATGATGGCAAAGCAGCCTATCACTGCCAGCAAAAGGCACGCCACGTCGACTACTTTTGCCAAGGCTTGTGAAAGTTCCGGGGAAAACAAAATTTTGGGATAAAGAGAGAGTGGCTATGCAGCATTTCGAAAACAAGAATCATTGTCTCTGCAAATGAGTTGAAGCAACTCACGAGGGCAACACCACTCACACTCGAGCATACACCGACAACTCGAAAAGTGGACGGGTGCGCTACGAAGCACTAGATCGGTATTCTTCTGGAGAAGCACATTCAATTTCGGTACAAGCGCACACGACAATTCCAGAGAAGCGGCACTCTTTGTGTCAGACGTGAAAAGCGAGCCGAAAGAGGCTGCGCTCTTTTCAACTCTGTCCGCGAGCAGAAATTTGATCCACGGATGTTTCCAGGAAGCGAACGGTACGCAACACTTTCTTCACAACGGAAAGTGGAGCCACTCCCAATACAAGCTGAGAACAACAAGCGCGGCGCTGATAAGGCTGCTTCCCTTGCGGACTCTGCCTCCTTGGTGATCTTCGAGCGGCCTGAGATCACAACAGGGCGGAGTGAAAGAGATGGGCGGGGGTAGGGAAGCAAAAGGCTCTGCTGCGAGAGAGCTATTCACAAACTCACGTGGTTTGATTGCCAGTGGCTCCACATTTTGAGTGCGGGCCCTGTTGCCGCATCGAGGGCAACCTTCAAAACAGCCGCATCTCACATTGGCTACACGCGGTTTTCTGCAGAGCCAAGCTCGCCTGGCGTCGCTCAGGTCTCATCAGCTGGAAGTGTCTGCCGTTCCCTTTCGTGATGGCGAATTCTGGGTTCCACGTTCTGCCGAAGTTATGAACCAGGTCACACACAAACAGCGCCAGCAGACTTTATGAGCAGCCATGAGCTTGTGATCGCTGTTCGTAAACCATGCTATTCTGCAAGTCGGTTCCCTTCTTTAGAGGCTTTCGACGCTCACCACACCACTCCGTCACGGAAAACAGGCAGTGCACGCGCATCATGCCAGGTCATAACAACTGTGGTCGCGCTGCCCTACGTGTATGAAAGAATTCCTTCTGCTATGCAATGCGTATCGACCTCGTCTGTGTTTGCCCTTGCCCCTGGCAAGCCCTTGCATTTGACGCGCCTATTGCATAGCGACGTCTTCTTTTAGACTACCCCAGAACTACCCCCCCCCCCCAGTTCTCGTCTCTTCGTGCACCGGGGGGGGGTTGTTGAAATCAGGACAATGACGTTGTTTTCCCAAACCCGTTTTTCCGCGTCGCTGAACGCACCTCACTCCAGCGTTGACGGCATTCAAAACACCAAACGGATCGCTTTCACTGCCCACCTCGGTTCCTGCACGCTATGTGCGCCAAAGCCCTCCTTGATCCTTGGGTCTTCACAAATTGAGCGAGCAGCCTTCAGCTTCGATGGCGCAAATGACCTTCGGGGCTTGGGCTCATTTTCTCGCTTCTCTGCACTTGAGTCTCGGTAAATGGAAGCATACGTAGGCGCAATAGTCCTTTCCTCTTCATGAGGCCTGTGCGGCTTCCAATAGTCGCAGAAAAAAGGATGGACTGGGACTTCTTTACGGTATCGAGCTAACTGTGCAAAAACACGCAGACTTTCGACGCTGCGAAGTATTGCTGAGCTTCTCAAAAGATCGCAATGAAAAGAAAGCACCCAACAAGAGCTTGCGCTACCAAAAAGAGGGTGAGCAAGGGAGATGCTGGCAGCAACGCAGGGTCGGCATTGCGCCGCGGCGTGTATGTTCAAATGGTCTTCCATCGGCTTTCCCCGTTTCCTTTCTAACGTTGCAACGGCAACAACTATCTGGATAAAGTTGGGGGCCTTCCTTACACCTCAAACGCTATTGTCCATTCAATTTGTGGTGCTTCCAAACACCCAGCCCGCATCATTACCACATATATGTTTCTGCTACTACCATTCCTCCTTTTCCCGATCGCGCCTCATGCTTTGAAGACGACGCAGCTGGCACCATACATCCCGTCATTCGATAATTTCAGCACAAAAACCTCACGAAGAAAAAACAGTTCCCCGCGCTTCTCTTTCCTCATACTTTCACAGAGTGGGCTTCTTAAGCTTCAAAATGGCGAGCTACATTCCTGAGCCCCGCCTGCGGGCCCGATTTCTTCCTCTTTGACCCCTCATCAGTTGCTTTGCCTCTTGGTTTGGTCATCCGTTACCATTTCACCCTCCCATGCTTGCCATGGCTGCAAACGTGCCTCCCTAAAAGTTTTCAAGGATAATTTGGCTCTCAGCAAGGTCGCTCGAAAAACGATCACTAAGAAAATCATCTCTTCTCAACAACAGCATCCGATAACTCATCTATCAAAACCCCTGCATATGCGCGCGGACAATCTCAACTGTCTTTTCAGCAGCGACATCAGCACCCGAAGATCCCTCTTGATGCTCCTACCAAAAAAAAAAGCGCGCTCACCCTACTGAAAGCGTAAAAAGCATACCCAGTGACCCTGCGACATCTCCGGGACAAACGCGCCATTCACAACCGCACTCTGCGACAAAAAGTTACTATACCTCAACCAAGGACTCCGAAACACACATCTCATGACCGTAACAGCTTTAGACAACATAACCCTGTAAGAAACACTCGTTGCTCTGTAAACTCTAGTTTCCCTCACGCAACTAGGAAAAAGCAGGGTCCCAATCCGGATGAAGAGATGCTCGAGTGTACCGACGAGGGTTAGGGTTAGGGTTAGGGTTAGGGTTAGGGTTA
>NC_018240.1:643001-649814 GCF_000227135.1 Leishmania donovani | reverse complement strand
GAGATTCAGCCGCAGTGCAGCAGAGGCAGGTGAGCTGTGGTTGTGTGTATGCGTCTATTGGTTGGCACGTTCGTAGTAGAACGACACGCTGAAGAAAAAATGATGTTGGGGTCTCTGTACATACATATATATGCTTTGAACGTTGGCAGGCCAGCAGCAAAACCCATGGTGATGCACGCAACGAGCCGCGCATACGTGCCACGAGAGGTGCATTGCCGCTCTGTGCTTGCGTCCTGAAACACGACGAGCGTGCAAAACATGTATGTGTGTGCGTTTTGGATCACCTTCCTCCATCCGCCTCACACGACAGGATGCCTGCCGCTTGGACAGCGCTGCATTGGGCCTTGTTGCCCCCTCCTCCCGCAAGCACATGCCTAACTCTTTTCTTCACTCGGTGCTCCTTTCCTCCTGCCGCTCACACCCCCGCCACGGCACCCCCCCTCCTCTCGCACCTTCCTCCACATACACCTGCTCACGTGCACCCAAAGAAGCAAGCAATACGCCCCACCAATCTATCTTCCATCCTCTCACTCGTTTACCTTTGCGCTTTCTTGTTCTTTTTTTTTTCGCGCCGTGGTATCGCAGCGTTGGCGACGAGCGTCTTAACAGATATATACATACTTATATCTCTATCTGTATATCTGTATATACACACTTCGTTCCTGTTGCTGGTTTTTCTCTGCCCGTGTCTGTGCGAGTGCGCACATCTGTTTTACACGTACGGGACATACATCCCCCTTCGTACGCTCGTCCAACTCACCTTCAACTTGCCCCCATCCCTCTCTCTCCGCTCTGTGCTCTCCACACGCTCCTTGCACGAAGCTGCAGTCGAAAGAGGAGGACGACACACGCCCAAACACGCATCGCCGCCCAAGCAGGTAATTGAAAGCCACACATCAGGAAAAGAGGAAATAACAAGAAAAAGAGAGAGATTGTAACAGGGCCGAGCAGGTGTATTTCCCCTTCTGTTCTCGTACCCCTGTCACTCAATAACGGAGACGAACAGTGGGGCTTACAGACACTGATTGCAGCCAACCAGCGAAGGAAGGCAGTAGTACGCAAGGTGACGCTCACGTTGGGAGGGTCTGCAGGAAAAGTCAAGCTATTCCAGTTGCCACCTTTCCGCTCCGCCCCGCCCCTCGTGTCCCTCTCATCTTGGCCAGACACACATCGGGGTCACACACAAGTTGAGGTACCCGCGCCATCAAGAGAACCACCGACGCCGAGGGCGAAAAACACACGTAGTTTCTCCCCTCTGCAATCCGCCGTTCCTTGCAAGCTCCATTCTTCTATCCGCAAGTGTTCTCTCTCCCTCTGCAGGCGGTCCTCTACTGTTTTCTCCCATTTCGTCTGCACGTCTGAGCGGCGCTGGTTTCCAAACCCTCCACTATCCTCCCTCCCCCTGGCGCCTCTGTCGCTTCTCCTTCCGTTGCTGGTGGGAGAACTGTGTGCTTCATTGTGTTTCTGTTTCTTGATTCGGCTTGTACATCACGCCGCTTCACTCTGCTTTTTTTTTCTCAATCCCTGCTTCTTTTTTTCCGGCTTGTGTGTGTTTGTGGCCCATAGCACGTTTGTGTTGTCGCGTGTGCGCTTGTGTCGGTTTTCGTGTGCTGGTGCGTTGCTCCGGCTTTCGCCCTTCTTTATGTGTCTTCGTCCTGCACATCCTGACGTGCTTGCCCGCTTTTGTTTAGTTTTCGTTCTGTAACTCCCTCCGCTTCTTGTTCAGTCTCCCCAGGCGTTGGTCTCTGTGCTCTGACAGGCCGATAGCCCGATTTTTTCCCTCCTCTTCCCCTTTTTGTATTGTTTTCTGTGGGTGTGCGTGGCCGCGCCCTCTCTCGCTTTGTATGGTGGACCCCACGCCATCTTTTTGCTGTGCCGTCTCCCTTTTTTTGGTTGTCCTCGCAAGCGTGTCTCCGTTTTCTTGCTCGCCCCCCCCCACCGCTGCCTCCCTATAGAGTTGTGTAGGGCTCTTGGTTCTCCGGCTCTACTTTACGTGTTTCCGACGTCTCCTCCGTAATTTTTCTTCCTCTTTTTTTATTTTATCCTTTCTTACTATTATTCCTATTTCGTACGCGGGTGAACTTGCGTTTTTGTGTGTGTGCCCACTCATCTCACCACCACCACCCCTCTTCCCTCCTTTCCATCTCATCTCCATCACTTCTTGGTAGTTGAAGCGTGTTTCTTCTCCTTTAGCGCGTTCTTTCCGATTTGGCATACCGCTTCTTCTTTTATTTCTCGTGTTGTGCCTTACTATCGCGGCTGCTTCCCCCTCTATCTATCTATATATATATAGATATAGGTTTTCTGTTCTTGTTTTCCTTCTGTAGTCCCCTCCTCACACCGCCTTACGTTGTCGCGTTTTTTTTTTGTGCCGTTGTTGTGCTCACCGCTCCTTTCTCCTTCAACGCTCTGCGACTCTGTTTCTCTCTTGGTACCGACGACGCGCTCTACGTGCGCCGGTGCTGACATAAACTCTCTTGCGTGTCTCTCTCCCTCCCTCCTCTCGCTTCTATTCTACTCGTTCCTTGTTGTAGGCTCCTCCTCCCCATCTGTGTGTGTGTGTGTTACACAGTGTTCATCTCTGCACTGTTCTGTCTCTCTTTTTTGCCACTGTATCTCAGTCTTTTGGCTTTCCTACGGGGGCTGCCACCTTTGCTTCTCTCTCTCGTCGTTGGTGTGCTTGGTTTCTCTTCTGCGTCGCCCTCACACGCTACACCGCTCATCACCACCTCCAGTGAGACGGGGCGCTCCCTTCTCTCCCTCTCTTGCCTGCCATCATTCCGACATTCGTTGCCGTCGTCCCGCTTCCCTGCGACCCTCTTCTGCCTTTTTGTTGCAGTCGCCGTGGTGGTTAGCTGACAGCGAGCGAGTGGGAGAAGAGACGACGGCCATCAGAAAAAAAGAACTCGGCGCGCGTTGTCCAATCAAAGTGGAAGGAGGGCCGTTCCTCTCGCCCCTCACAGCCGTCAACACCAAGAAACCAGCAGCAGAAAGCAAGAAGCCGGTGACATTGCCTCGAGACTCACGCTTACGCGAACCTTCTCTTTTTCGTATTTCTACGAGTTTCTGTCCGCGTGCGCGTAGGTGGATGCGGAGAAGCAGAGGAGGAAGCAGTGCCAAGAGCGTCACGTGAGGAAAAGCGAAAGCGTAGTCGAACGTGGAGCGCAGTTTTTTTTTTTTATGGTTTCTTTTTCTTTTGCTACTTGTGTTGTCGTTGTCGTCGTTGCGCACTCCATCAACTGAGAGGCAGCAAAACAAAAACGCGAGAGTGCTCCTCTTTCTTTTATCAATCTTGGCTCGCTTGACCGATAGGAAAGGATTGTATCGATTCGACACGCCGACAGAAACTCATACATCTGTCGTGGATACCGACCCACACATACTTCTTGCTCTCCCTCCTTTTTTTATTTCTGCGTTCGAATCATAGTTTGAGCGCGCGAGCGTTTTTCTCTCCCTTCTGTCTTTTCTGATATCTCTCTCCCTACCCCTCTCTGTGTGTCTGTGTGCGCGCGTGTGATTGTCATCAGCGGGCACGCACGTTCGTAGTCTGCCCCGGGCTGGATCTCTGCTTTCTTTTTTTTTTATTGCTGCTGTGCTGTGCCGCTCTCTTTTAGTTTTACGTTCAAAAGTGTTTTCACCGTTCCTCTCCTTCCATCTTCCTTCCTCCACACCGCGTTTCCCCATCGTGGCGCTGTCTTTGTTTCGGTGTGTGCATCAGTGTGTGCACTCTCGCGCGTTGCAACGCAGCAAGGGAGCACTGCTTGAGCCTCACCCTTTTTTTTTCTCATAGCCTTCACCTTGTGAAGTCTCACCGCGTTGCCTGTCTTTCAGCACACGCACGCTCCTGTGTGCGCGCTTACACGACTGGCCAACCTTTTCTTTTGCTTGTACCTTTTCGTGGTGCTCATCACGACACACGTGCATACGAACGAGGAAGCGAAACGAACGGAGCAAAGTGCGAAAGTCGGGCACAGACGCGCTGCACTCAGACGCACAACTGCGGAAAAAAAAAAGAGAACACGAACGCTCGCCATTGATCAGAAAACGACAGGGAGACACCACCCACTGCGTATTTCTCGCGGCACCTCGATTGCCCACGCAGTGGTCACCAAAACTCTTACCCTACCTCCTCCTCCTTCCCTCAGTGTCTTCTCCCCAAGCTCCCCGGGTCTTCTACTTCCTCGACATCACTGAAACAGCCGTTTTCTGGATCAGAGGCACGCACGAGTCGATTTCGAAAAAGAAAAGACAAAACAGACAGCTCAGCGGACCGAGCCAAAATCGTTCTTGTGCCCCTCGCTGTTGGGTGTGTCTCTCTCTCTTGCTCCTTTTCTTCCGCTTCTTTCAACCTCCATCAAAAAGATCTATATATATATATATATCTGTCATCGCTGACTCTCTGGCCCTCCTCCTTCCCATCGTCGACTCCTTTGATTTTCTCGTTTGCTCTGTTGTTGTTTTGTGTGTGTGCTTGTGTCCTGGTCCCCCTCTTCCCCACGCCAGTGCATCCCTTTCGTTGATCCTTTTTTTTTTCGCATTGTTGCCGTGTATCGCACGCCGAGACAACTCTCCCCCTCTCTCGCTCTCTGGCTCTCCGGACTCGTCGAACGACAAGATACCAAGCATAAGGTAGAACAGACAACAGCGTCGGCTCACCCTCACACGGCTCACAGAGATCGATACACATTCCCTTCTCTCTTTTTTTCTTCGTGTCATCCTCGCTCTGCACACGCACACCCGTACCCACGCAAGCACGCACAGCCGATAATACGACCAGCAGCAGCACACGCCCCTTCCAGCGTGCCTGCCAGTGAGAGCGACTGCGATAGCGTTTGTTTTATATATCGGTGTTGGTGTGTGTGTGTGTGTGTGCGCGCACGTGCGTGTATTTGCACGTCTTTGTTCACTGGCCCCCCTCTCTCTTCACCCTTTTGCCGACTCGCTGCTGTAGACGGGCCTCGTGTGCGTGTGTGTGTGCGTACATTAATCGAAGCGAATAGAACGAGCAGCAGTCAGCCCCTCCCTGCTTCCTTTTGGGGGTTTTGATTTCTCAAGGAAAAAGTTCGCTTGTAGGCCGTATTCGGGGCTCGTTTTTTTCTTTTGCTTCGTTTCTCTGGAAGGCTCCTGCAACGCCCCTCTCTCTGCGTGCGCGCGTGTGACTTACGGGCCCTTCTTTTTCTTGGAGGGCTTTGGCCCCATTCCTCCCCCCCCCCACACACACACACATAAAGACTCGCATAAACGAAAACCAACGGCGATAACGAGAGAATCGATCGCGTTCCTCTCTTCGTCTGCACTGCATATCTTGTTGCACGCTTTACGCAGAGAGGGGCCCACTCCGTAGGGTCTAACCCTTGTTTTTTTTTTTTCGTGGGGTTTCTCCCTTCGTGCTTAGTGCTCGTATTTTCGTGCCTTGCTTCTCTGGCGCTTCTTCTCCGCTCGTCCTTGTCGCTCAAGAGACACGCCCCCCTCTCTCCGTCCCGCCTGCCCTTCCCTCTCTTCTCTGTTCTCTCACCACTTTTTTGTCGTTGCCCTGCTTTCCTGTCAATCTTTTGCGTCAGGCGGTGCGCTTCGTGTCTCGTTTCTTTCCCTGCTTGTAAATCGACATCTTCCTCTCTCTCTACCTCGATATAAGTACATTGGCTTCTGTTCTGCCCTCGCTCCTTCTGTGTGTTTCTTGTTTTGGTTGCGTGCTTGCTTGTGTGTGTGTGTTGCGGGTGCTGTGGCTGTTGCTCCTCTGCCGTTAGAGGGGTTTCACGCCCCTCTCCCTCCGCTTACTTTGTCGGCCTCATCAGGTTTGAGTGGCTCTCTCGTCCTTCTTTTTTTTTTGGTGAGTGAGTTTCGCATCCCTGACGTCTTTCATTTGGACAACGTTTCGTGTGTGTGTGCGTGTGCTGAGCGTTCCTATTTTGCGTACTCTCGCGCTGTTTTGTGTGCCTCTTGCGTGCCACGGCGCCTGACTCTCCGTGCGTGAGGTGGCATACCCGAATACACAACGTTGTGCAGTTTTTTTTTTTTTTTTAGTATTATTATTATTCTGTGGTGCGGCGTCCCTTATGGAAACGTCTCTGCCGTTCGCCATCTCGCGTCAGGCTAAAGAGGGAGGCGACTCGGTAGGCAAAGTGCACGTCTTGCGTCCCGCGTGCTGCGACACCTCAGCCATTACCTCCGGCGCTCGCGGCGCAATCGCGGCAGGGAAAGGCAGCAGCAACACCAATGGCGACGCGTCTCTCAACGTCGCTCGCGTCGTGACGGGGAGCGTGGAGTACTACCTGACCGATCGTAGCCCCCACATCCAGGGCATCCATTCCCCTGTCTTGTCGACGTACAGCAGCAACAAGCCCGCGACTAACGCCTGCGCCACCCCTAGTGGCTGTATCGGGGTACCGGTGCCTGGTGCACCGCAGGAAGCTGTACCCACTGTGAACTCGCCGTCAGTGCCGGCCACCAGTGCCAACGGTCGCCTTAAGGTCTCAAGCCTCCTTGGCAACATCAACACTGATCCATGCCACGCTGACGCCGCCGACTCGTGGGCCACCTCCAACTGCCTCCTGAAGACGTTAGACAACTCCGGCAAGGGGATTTCTCCACTCTTGCTCGCACCTGGGAACAACCCCCAAGGCTGCGGCGCCGGCCCCCGGCTGCGAATCTCGGAGAGCTCGTCGACGATCGCTGACGACCTGGAGAACGATAAGCCGCTTCTCTCCAGCACCGGCAAAGGGAGTGGCGAGAAGCGCTTCTTCGGTGCGACGCCACGCAGCGGAGAGTTTTTGCCGCTGATCGAGTGGCTGCTGCGCCGTGGCGAGCGCGGCG
>NC_018240.1:641171-642902 GCF_000227135.1 Leishmania donovani | reverse complement strand
TAAGGTCTCAAGCCTCCTTGGCAACATCAACACTGATCCATGCCACGCTGACGCCGCCGACTCGTGGGCCACCTCCAACTGCCTCCTGAAGACGTTAGACAACTCCGGCAAGGGGATTTCTCCACTCTTGCTCGCACCTGGGAACAACCCCCAAGGCTGCGGCGCCGGCCCCCGGCTGCGAATCTCGGAGAGCTCGTCGACGATCGCTGACGACCTGGAGAACGATAAGCCGCTTCTCTCCAGCACCGGCAAAGGGAGTGGCGAGAAGCGCTTCTTCGGTGCGACGCCACGCAGCGGAGAGTTTTTGCCGCTGATCGAGTGGCTGCTGCGCCGTGGCGAGCGCGGCGACGTCGGTGCCCCGACGGCATCGCAGAAGGACGGCGACGAGTACACGCAGGCGAGCTTCTTCAACGAGGACTACATCATGAAGCTGTGCGCTGCGGCGACGGCGGTGCTAGTGAAGGAGCCAACACTGCTGGAGCTGGAGGTGGTAGCGCACGACACGCTGGTGGTGGTGGGCGACATCCACGGCCAGTTCCAGGACCTCTACACGAGCGTGCTCTGCCAGCAGTACGACCGGCGCCGGTGCAACCCCGACGGACGCGACCGCCGCTTCCTGTTCATGGGTGACTACGTGGACCGCGGCCCGCACAGCCTGGAGGTGGTGCTGCTGCTGCTGGCACTGAAGGTGGAATACCCGACGCTAGTTTACCTGACGCGTGGCAACCACGAGGAGGAGAAGACGTCGCGCGTGTACGGCTTCTTGACGGAGGCGACGTCGTCGCTGGGCGCCGCGGCCGGGACGGCGGTGTGGAGCGCCGTGAACAAGGTGTTCCTCGACCTACCGCTGGCCGCGATTGTGCAGACACTGTACATGCGCTTCTTTGTGACGCACGGCGGCCTCTCGCCGGCGCCGACTCGTGGGCCACCTCCAACTGCCTCCTGAAGACGTTAGACAACTCCGGCAAGGGGATTTCTCCACTCTTGCTCGCACCTGGGAACAACCCCCAAGGCTGCGGCGCCGGCCCCCGGCTGCGAATCTCGGAGAGCTCGTCGACGATCGCTGACGACCTGGAGAACGATAAGCCGCTTCTCTCCAGCACCGGCAAAGGGAGTGGCGAGAAGCGCTTCTTCGGTGCGACGCCACGCAGCGGAGAGTTTTTGCCGCTGATCGAGTGGCTGCTGCGCCGTGGCGAGCGCGGCGACGTCGGTGCCCCGACGGCATCGCAGAAGGACGGCGACGAGTACACGCAGGCGAGCTTCTTCAACGAGGACTACATCATGAAGCTGTGCGCTGCGGCGACGGCGGTGCTAGTGAAGGAGCCAACACTGCTGGAGCTGGAGGTGGTAGCGCACGACACGCTGGTGGTGGTGGGCGACATCCACGGCCAGTTCCAGGACCTCTACACGAGCGTGCTCTGCCAGCAGTACGACCGGCGCCGGTGCAACCCCGACGGACGCGACCGCCGCTTCCTGTTCATGGGTGACTACGTGGACCGCGGCCCGCACAGCCTGGAGGTGGTGCTGCTGCTGCTGGCACTGAAGGTGGAATACCCGACGCTAGTTTACCTGACGCGTGGCAACCACGAGGAGGAGAAGACGTCGCGCGTGTACGGCTTCTTGACGGAGGCGACGTCGTCGCTGGGCGCCGCGGCCGGGACGGCGGTGTGGAGCGCCGTGAACAAGGTGTTCCTCGACCTACCGCTGGCCGCGATTGTGCAGACACTGTAC
>NC_018240.1:639157-641037 GCF_000227135.1 Leishmania donovani | reverse complement strand
CTTCCTGTTCATGGGTGACTACGTGGACCGCGGCCCGCACAGCCTGGAGGTGGTGCTGCTGCTGCTGGCACTGAAGGTGGAATACCCGACGCTAGTTTACCTGACGCGTGGCAACCACGAGGAGGAGAAGACGTCGCGCGTGTACGGCTTCTTGACGGAGGCGACGTCGTCGCTGGGCGCCGCGGCCGGGACGGCGGTGTGGAGCGCCGTGAACAAGGTGTTCCTCGACCTACCGCTGGCCGCGATTGTGCAGACACTGTACATGCGCTTCTTTGTGACGCACGGCGGCCTCTCGCCGGGCTTGCAGAATGTGGAGGATATCGCGAGCATTGATCGCCGCGCATATGGCACCGGGGATCTGTCGAAGGAGGCGCACGATATTGTAGATGGCCTTCTCTGGTCCGACCCGTGCATCGGCACGGGCTTATTCTCTGTTAGCTCGCGAGGGTGCGGGTGGGACTTTGGCCCTGCTGCGTCGAGCGACTTCTGCAGCAGAAACAAGCTCAACTTCGTTTGCCGCGCGCACCAGGTGGCGATGGACGGGTACTTCTGGACGCACAACGACCGCGTCGTGACAGTCTTTTCCGCACCGAATTACTGCGGCATCAACAATAACCGTGGTGCCGTCATGGTAGTGTCAGGAGAGGCGAACAAGCCGTCCTTTGAGCAGTACGACAGCTGCGATGAGAGGGACTGTCCGTATCTGGACTCGTGCTTTCCACACTCCTCTTTCTTCTACTAGGACGTGGTAGTGGTGGTCGGTGTTGCGAATACAAAAAAGGCTTACCGGCGACGCCTACGTGCCCGGGCGTGCGCCCCTCCCCCTTCTTTCGATTCCTCGTTGTCTTCTGCAGCATGCTTTGTGGGCTCCGTACCGCTCACCTGCTTTACGTTTCTCGTACGACGACAATGAAAGCAACATGGTTGTGAACACCGGTCCGTGTGCACACGCGTGCATGTATGCATGGTCGCTGCTCTCCCACGCTGTGCCCTTCCCTTTCTTCTGCCCTTCGATCAAGGACAAGAGCAGCAACAAAAGACAGGCACAAGGAAAACACTCGGCGTGCCCACTTCTACTTGTTATGACTCCTTCCTTGCTTCCCTTCCATTTCCGCACACCAGCGAAAGCACTCCCCGATCCTCTTCGCTGTTCTCTCGCGTGCAACGAGAACAGTGCATCTATCGATGTATTTCATGTATGGTCGCTCTGCTCTCCCGTTCTCTCACCACTCTCTCCTCTGTCTCCGACAAACCCACAGACCCGAAGGTGCTCGGGAAGACGCGCATACACGCATGATCGTACGTATACCCTTCAAAGGCGGTGATGTGCACCAAATCATGCTCCACGCATGAGGCTGTGAATGCGCGTTTTGGGCTGGTCCGTTTCTGCGCGTGTCTGTGGGGGCATGTAAAGAACCCTTTTGTGCTCTTACTCGCCCTCTCGCCGCCGACCCGACCGCTGCTCTCCACTAACCGCACATCTCCGCTGCCCACTTCAGCGTAGTATCACAGGGTCCGGGGACCCTACTCTGCGTGTGTGTGGGCGTGGGTGGGAAGCCAAAGCAGCCGTCTCTCTCCCCCCCCTCTATCCCCCTGCCCCTGCCGAACCACTTCGGGTGGTGACGGGGGTTCCCGTGCCCACGACGCAGAGAGGCCAGAGCGACCTGCGACAGCGCACACGCTTGTGTCATCCATGTGATGGGCGAAGCCTCCGCGTGACTCGAACGCATCCCGCCCGACGCTCACTGCCTACTGGTGTGTGTGTGGGGGGTGGGTGGATGGGGGCCCTGGGACACCCCCGAGGGGCGCAGCAGGTGGCGACCGGCAGAGAGGGTCTGCGTAGAGTGTGAGGCGGCGGCCGTGCTCAGCTGACTGAGTCG
>NC_018240.1:638107-639058 GCF_000227135.1 Leishmania donovani | reverse complement strand
CCCGACGCTCACTGCCTACTGGTGTGTGTGTGGGGGGTGGGTGGATGGGGGCCCTGGGACACCCCCGAGGGGCGCAGCAGGTGGCGACCGGCAGAGAGGGTCTGCGTAGAGTGTGAGGCGGCGGCCGTGCTCAGCTGACTGAGTCGGCGCACTGCTGTGCCGGCGTGTGTCTGCTGCTGCCTCTGCGCACGGCGCGGATGTGTGGGGTGGGGGTGCAGTGTGGCGTGTGGCCGGTGCTGTATGGCCGAGAACGAATGCACACGCGTTGGCAGAAAAGGCAACCTGTGCTCGTGTGCCCATTGCCGTTACCGTTATACAACGGCCTCACTGCTTAAGAGAGCTCGGTGTTCTGGAGACTCTGTGATGATGCGTGTTGCGGTTTTCCCTTTTTTTGTCTTTTGCCCTCAACTCTGCAGTGTGTGTGTGTGTAAGCGAGAGCCGTTTAGGTGGAGGTGGTGACACGCATGCGCAGGACTTGTCTCCTTTTCTTTCTTAGCGCGCATGCGTCTGTGTTTTACGTGTGAGTAAGTGTGTGCGCGTGCGCGTCGCCTCAAGCACGCCCCCTCTTTTGTGGTTTGTCTCGTGCGTTGTTCGTGGTCGAGGTGGCTCCGCTCTCTCGGCCTCTCATGACCACCTCTCCCCTCTCCCTCTCTCTCATCGTTGCCACGTGCGTGCGTGTCTCTCGTTTCCCTCCGCTGCCCATCTAGCTATATATGACGGTGAAGGCGTTACTTGGAAAGTGAATGCTGATGACTAATTCGAGCTCGCTCGCACTCTCTTCCCCTTACCTTCTCCTTTTGCTAAACGGACACGCAAGTGCACCCGTTCCTGCGGACATGCATGCACTTCCACATGCCCACCTCTCCCTCCTCCGTGTGTATGCACGTGTGTGTGTTTGCGCACCTGTCTGTGTGTGTGCTGTGCTGTTGCCTAACCCCTATCGTCCTCTGC
>NC_018240.1:620974-638008 GCF_000227135.1 Leishmania donovani | reverse complement strand
TTGCGCACCTGTCTGTGTGTGTGCTGTGCTGTTGCCTAACCCCTATCGTCCTCTGCTCTTTCATCTCCCCTTGCTCGCCGCGTGGTGCCATGCGCGTGCGTGCGTGCCACGGGTGTGTGTGTGGGGGGGGGGTGGTAGCGGAGCTGGTGTTTTGGCAGCTGAATCAGTTTCCTTAAGGGTTGGCTGGTTGCTTTTTTTTCCGTGCCGTTTCGCGCGCTGCGGTGATGTCGTTCGCCTTCCGTCGTCCACCCGCTTCGATCATTGCCTACCTCGTGTGGCGCTCTCTTTTCGTGTCTCCGAGAGAGTTGTTGTCTGCATGGTGCACACACGCACACAAGCAGGCACAGGAAGCAAAAATGAATGCGGATTGTGTTGAGGGAAGGGGGCGAAGGCAGTAGGGAGAGAAGAAAGGAAAGCAACACGGAAAGCAGAAGCAGGAACGAGGAGGCGGAGCGGCCATAAATCCGAGTTCTCTGTACTTCCCCCGAGCAAGCGGGTTGCGGCGGTTGTGGAGGAGGGGGAGTGCCGTGGATGAAGAGTAATGGTGAGCTCGTTGGACAGCATGGCGTCCAATGGTGTTCCCGGTGTCTGCCTCTCTCGCACCAAATCACATGCCTCGTCTTCCCTGTCACCTCTCCTTTTGCTGCGGTATGCGCATTTGCTGCGCGAGGGTTGCGCGCTGTCGTGCTCAGCGGCAGCGATGAGACTAGATGATATGGAAAAAAAGGAGGGAATCGCAGACCGCGTGCGAACCTCCTCTGCGCGCCCCTCGCTAACGGCCTCTCCACCCCTCCCCCCTCCGCCTGCCCCTAAGCGCCGTATACCCATCCGCCCGTTCTCTTTTATCGTTTTCCTCTCACCTGCCCATTCTCCGACGCCCATCCATCGTTTAAGACGTGCACTGCCGTACGCAACCCCAAAGGTAACTGCGCAGGCGCGGCACAGCACCTCGTGCACACGCCGCTCTCCACGGCTTCTGGTGCCGTTATATGTATTATTTGATTTTTTTTTGTTTTGACCTCCTCCTCCATCCACCCTCCCTCCCTCCCTTCCCTTTTCCTTCGCCTCTCGAGTTGTGGATCGCCTGTCCTCCCTCATCGGAAACCCGAGGAGACGTCGCCACGCGCGGATGCCCCTTTTGGTTGCTGAGCAGCACCACGCATGATTCTTCCGCGCTACGCATGTGCGCACGCAGATATGGATCAGAAGCAGATGCAGAAGCTGCTCCTTATGGGGCCTGGCGGAGCCGGAAAGACGTGCATGCGCAGCATCATTTTCGATAACTACCTCCCTCGCGACGCGCTGCGACTCGGCATCACCATCTCGCTCGATCAGAGCCAGGTGCACATATTGCGCAACCTCTTTTTGAACCTGTGGGACTGCGGCGGCCAGCACCGCTACGTCACGGAGTACTTGAATCGCCAGAAGGAGTACATCTTCCGCTACGTCGGCGTCATGCTCTTTGTGTTTGATATCAACAGCATGTGCCGTGACAGCCACGGCGGGATCGGCGGCCCTGGTGGCGTTGGTGGCGAGGGCAGCAGCGCCACGACGGATTGGAAGCTGCCGGAGATGCTGGAGTACTTCCGCGAGGCAATGCGTTTTATTCGCCAATACAGCCCCAAGGCAAAGGTGTTCGTGCTCCTGCACAAGATCGACCTCATCCACAAGGACGTCCGCGAAGAGATTTTCCAGGCACGCAAGCAAGAGATTCTGAACTGCATCGACTCTGGCGACGGCATGGACATCGAGTTCTTCGGCACCAGCATTTGGTCGGATTCGCTTTACCTGGCCTACAGCTCGGTGGTGCGCTCGCTAGTGCCGCACCGCGACGTGCTGGTGGAGACGATGCGCGGCATCGCGATGGCGTGCGACGCCGCCGAGGTGGCGTTGTACGAGCGGAGCACCTTTCTATGCCTGACACACATCAACCGCAAGGCCACCGACGATGGCTCCAAGGCGCTGTTTCTGCAGGGCGACGGGGAGCTGCGCACGACAGAGGTGAGCGAGACGGTGAAGCACTTCAAGCTGAGCTGCATGAACAACACGACCAGTCTTGGCGGACTGAGCATCGCTACAGAGACGTTCACGGCGCTCTTGTGCCCGTTTACGGAGTGCACGCACGTGCTGGTCGTGTCGGTAGACCCGAAAGTGAACGTGGAGCTGCATCGCCTCAACGTGAACGCCGCACGACGACGTTTTGAGCAGTTCCTGGACTCTGACGAGCCCACCGCGTGTGCAATGCGCGAAGTTCTGTAAGAGGGGGCACCGAAGCGCACTAGAGAGAGAGGAGGGAGGCTGGTGCGTATGTGTACGTGGGCATGATGCCCTCTCCCCTCTTCTCTCTTCTGTCTCTGCACCTCCTACGTCTTTACCGCCTTTCCTCTTCTCCATCTTCCGTACCACTGCTACTCTTTTCCACTCCCTCGTGGTTTCCTCCCGGAGTCGTCCTGACAGGGCCAAGGGAGAGTCGCTCTCGCCTGCCCCCACCCCCTCTCCCATCTTCTCCTGTTTAAGTGTGCGTGCCTGCCCGCTGTTGTTCTCGTCGGTCGTTGTTGTGTGCTGTACGTATGTGCGTGTGCGTGTGTGAGATGAGGGCGGAGCGCTCCCCCGCCCCCTATCACCTCCACTTTTCCTCTTTTTGTAAATCGTTTCGCTCTTTATTTGTGTGCGTGTGGTGGTGAAGGGGGCCTGTCGCTGTGCGCCTCCCCCCCCCTCACTGCCCGCCTTCTCTCAGCCTGCCTCCGCTCGGCGTTGCGCCGCGCAGGGGAGAGCGTGCAAAACGGCGGACGAAGTCTGCGCGAAAGAACGAAAAACAAAATCGACACGGGAAGTCGAACGGTCGGAAGAGGGCGTGCAGGTGGCGTACTCTCGGCGCAGGGGAGCACGTGCACACTCGGTACACCCGTGGCTGGCGTGGTCGGTTTGTACGGCTCTCTTGCTAGTGCCACGCATGCAATTCACTGCTGCCTTCAGTCATTGCCAAGAGGCTTTAGCTGCACGGCGCAGCTGTACCGGGACGAGCATATATATGCATGCATGTGTGTCGGTTTGGGTGTGTCTGACGACCTTGCGCCTCTTCGCCCTCCCTCGACCCCCTGCAAGTCGTCATCTCCTTTGAGGTCCCGCCGACTCGGCCCTTTCATGGGGCCACGCGATCGGCGTCCCGGTTGCGTGAGGGGCTCCCTCTTCTTTTTCTCCCTCCGCTCTGCCGCCGCCGCATCTCGGCTTCCTCGCTACTTCGCGCCCCTCACCCTTTTGTTTCCCTTTTCCCTTTTCCGTCTTCCCACCGGCACGCTTTTCCTCGGGTGTGCGTGTGTAACGCGCCTCCCTTCGAACGGCGCAGCAACAAAAACGGCGAAAAAAAACAAAGCTGAAGGAGGCGTAGCCACGAAGGGGCAACGCCTCCTCCATCGCCCCCACCCCCTTTTTTCCGTCCATATCTCTCCTCCGTCTCTCCCTCCACTCTCGACCTTCTCGCTCGAAGAAACGAACACGCACGCACGCACACACACACCTATACGTTGCGATGGAGCAGTCGTCTTCGCCGCCCGCGTCTCCATCGCCGTCACCGGTTGTGCTGCCGACGTGGCGCGTTGGCCACGCCGTCACTTCATCGTCGCGGTGTTGCACAGCGTTCCGTGGCCGCTATGTCGTGTACGCCGCCACCGACAACAGCATCGCCCTTGTCGACGTGCTTGCGGAGCATCCGAGTAGTCTTTCTGCGGAGGCGCGCTGGCGATATGCCATGCGCCTGCGCGTCCTCGCCTCGCCGGACGAGCGCATCAGCTTTGTCGTCGGCCACCCTGAGAAAGACCTCCTGTGCGTCGGCACGGCCCACCACGGCCTCTACCTCACCTCTCTCACGAATCCCGCGCTGACGGAGGCAACGAAGTTGCCGCGCACCGTGACCGGCGACTGCACTTACGGCGCCACGTTCCTTTTCACAGAGGAGGCGAACTACCTGGCGTTCTCGTCGCTGCTGCACAGCCGACCGCTCGACCAAACGCCGCACCGGCTTTCGCTCTGGAGTATCGACACTAAGGCGTTGCTGTGGCGTGGCGCCATGGGGCCTCTTCAGAGCATGTGCAGTCTCGCCTTCGACCTTTCCTTTGCTGCCTGCAGCGCCGGCAAAATTGGCTTGTTCAGCGTGCAATACACGGCCCCTGCTGCGACTGGCGGTGCAGAGGCACCGGCTGATGGCCAGGCGCCCAAGCACAGAGAACGCAACCGCCTAATGGTGCTGAGCCGCCACTGCAGCACCGTGGAGGAGCTGTGCGACGTTGAGTATACGTGCTGTATGGCGAGCCCGGTGGAGGGCGAGGAGACCTACCTGGCGCTGGCAAGCAGCGGCTTTCTCGTTGCCTTCAACGGCTCCACCGGATCAGTGGTGCGGTGGATGGACTGCAAGGTGTCATCCGCCACGGCGCTGTGTTGCGTTGGCAAGGAGAGCCTCATGCTGACCGGCTCCATCACGCGCCTCTTCCAGGCCGAGACGTGGGAGTTTCAGGGCAAGGTGAAGTGGCAAGACGTGCTCGGCGCCGCCACTTCTACCAGCAGCGATGATGCCGGTGCGACGAAGGAAGGGCACGAGGACTCGGTTGTTGCTGCGAGCGGTGCGCATGTCTTCACAAATGGTGCCAGTGCAGGGAATGGCGTGCTGGTCCTCTTCCACGAAGGCGGCGCGTTTTCCCTCTACTCGATGGAGCCGAAGACGGGCACGCAGCGGATGAGCTTGCGCCGCGCATCTGTCTTCACGCCGCCCATCTTGGTGCCTGCAGCGCCGGCGGAGATCTGGCCCATGAACTCAGCATTGTGGTGCTGGTGGACCCCGCAGGCGCTCATGTTTGTCTCTCCCCCCGGCTGCACACTTGTCACCGCTTTCGGCAACCAGTCCACTTGCGCGACGCTGCACCCTGCCGCTGGTGTGGTGGTGCTGTTCGACACGGCGCGCCACGCTCTCGTCGCTTACGGTCGTGCACCGGGAACACCAGCCGAGCTGGGCAGTGCAGCGACGAACGCGGACGAAAACATCGTCAGCCTTGCCAGCTCTCCCACCGGCGATGTCGTGTATGCGCTGACTACGTCGTCAGCGGCAGCAGCGGCGAGCTGGCCCTCGGGGCTGCAGCTTCGTCGCTACCGGTGCTGCTGGGCGCAGACGCCGAAGGGTGGCAGCGGCGTTGGCAGCCGTGCTCTCCAGCTGGAGAGGATCAAGATCAGCGGCTCTGCCTCGGTGCCTGCTGGCACGCATGCTTTAGTTGTGTATAGCGGCGGCGATGTGGACACCTCGGGGCCTGAGTCCACAGCGACTGATGCGGACCGAGTCGTGGCGGTGCAGCGCGCATCCATTACCGCGCTCGGCAACAGCGTGGAAGCGGGCGATCACGCATCTGCCCCGCCTACTTACACGCATGCAGATGCCATTCAGCACGTGGTGCCGTGCCAGGGTGGCCTGATCGTGGCTGGTGCGGTCACTTCCGCGTATGTGCAGGCCAAGGGTGCATCGCGATGGGTTGTGAAGTCGCTCGCAGAGCCACCGGCTACACAGGCGGTTGAAAAGGAAAGTGGTGCCAACGTGTGCGTAGTGGCCACCGTGGTGATGCACCGGCCAGATATCGTGGTGGTCTGCCGCGGGTCGCGCCTCTCGGCGTGGCAGCTGAACGGCGACAATCCCCTACTGATCGCCACGCGGGCTATTTCGACTTTGGTGCGTGCCATATGCAGCGCCGAGGACAAGGAAAACTCGGAGCTGCTTGTGTGGACGCTCGGCTCTGGCTGTTTCGACCTCTACAAGCTTGGACCACTGCATCGGGCTGCAGCCCTTCACAACGATGCGGAGAAGCTGCTTCCACCCCCTAAAGAAGTAGCGAAGAAGAGCAGCGCAGCTCCCTCGTCGTCGACAGCTCCACCCCCTGCGCCATCAGCAGCACAGGCCTCTAACGCAGCACAGCGGCGCCCCGCCCGCACCCCCCTCGCTCCCGCCGTGAAGGCAAGAGGCGTGTCTAAGGCAGTGTCGGAGGCCCGCAGGCAGCGCCGCACCGCCTCCGCAAGCGCCCCGTCCAGCCGCGAACTCAGTGACCGCTTTGACGAGCTGACAGGCTTCTACGCACGTCAGAAGCGCGACAGCCAGGCAGGCGAGCACGCACGCACCCCTCGCTCGGCGGGCCCCTCTCGGCACCCCCACCCCTCCATCATCGTAGCCGCAGAGGCGAGTGTGCCCTCCTCACAAGACGACAGTGTGCCGGCGCTGTCGCGCACGCCTCGTGACCGCCAAAAAACCGAGACACCGGCGGACCCGCCGGCCACCGCGAACTTGGCTGCCTCGGCGGTTGATGTGTCGGAGCTGACGGTGGACTCTCAGGTGCTCCGCGCCGGCGTGGCGGCTGCGGCTGACGCAGGCGTCAGTGGGGAGCTTTGCGTAGAAGATGCGAACGAAGGTTCGAGGAACGGAAGCGCGTCGGCATCTCCAAAGAGAACGGGTGCTGGCGAGCCTGCCGCATGCCCCGATAGCCCGCCGCAGCGACGGAACGCACAGCGCGGTTCTTCACGGCTGCTGTCGGATGCGGAGGATGCCGTCATCCGGAGCTCCACCAGCAGCCGTGGTGCAAAGCCTTCCTTCCTCCCTTTATACTTGAAGCACGAAGAGCGGCTGGCGGTGGCTGCGAAGCCGCACCGTGGCCCGAATGGCAGCAGCAGCTCCACGATGACGACGGAGCAGTTCACTGTGCACGCTCGCCACCTTCGGGAATCTCTGCTGCACCTAAAGGAGTTGCTGGAGCATAGCGACCTGCCGGACTCCGCGAGCAACGCGTCCTTTTCAGCGACTGAGGAAGCGGAGCTCGACGAACTCCCCGACCTCCTCACGACAGTCGCGGCACAGCTGCAGCTGCGCCAGGTCCGGCGATCAGGCGAGAGTGCGCATGCGAACGCTAGCAGGGCATCCTCTGCCGTTGGTGAACAGAAGCCCACGCCTGACGCTTACGCGGCGGTGGCGGCTGAGCTTGCCCGCATACAGGCGCAGAACGCGAGGCTGGAGGAGCAGAACCGCATTATCCTCACCCAACTGCGCGGCGGGTCGCACTAAGTAGGCAACAGCGACGCACACACACACACACACACACGCTTGATATGGGGCTACCTTCTCAACTCCCTCCACCCAGCCTCTCACTGCGCGACACTGCTGGCGTTTGCCTTCCCTTACGGCGTGCATGCCCTTGGCTACTGTGGTGCGAAGGTGCCTCGCCCTGTCCTGGTGCGTGCGTGCCCGCGCTTTTAGTTTCTTGATCGTCTTCCCTTCTTTTGCTGGTCAAGTCTTGCGAGATCTCGCGCACGTGTGTGTGTGTGTGTGCGCATGCGTGTGCTTCCCGCTCTCGCTCCTTATTGTATGCCTGAGTCTGTCTGTCTCAGGTCGTCGATCTCGTAATGCGTGAGTGTATCGTTGTTTTCATCAGCACCTTTTCTTTCTGTGTTGCGCGCACCATCCTCCCATCGCCTCGACCCCGCACCGCACTCTCACGCCTCATCTGCCATCTCCCAAAGGTCGACTTGCTTGCTTCTATTCCTTTATCTCTTGACTTTCTTTTCCCGATGGCCAGGGGAGGGCACGCACCCTCTGCGCGGTTGTATCACGGGCCTCGCTGCACACGCACACCACCCACTCTTTGTGTGTGTGTGTGTGTGGGTGGGAAGCCAAAGCAGCCGTCTCTCCCACCCTCCCCCCCCTCTATCCCCCTGCCCCTGCCGAACCACTTCGGGTGGTGACGGGGGTTCCCGTGCCCACGACGCAGAGAGGCCAGAGAGACCTGCGACAGCGCACACGCTTGTGTCATCCATGTGATGGGCGAAGCCTCCGCGTGACTCGAACGCATCCCGCCCGACGCTCACTGCCTACTGGTGTGTGTGCGCGGGGTGGGTGGGTGGGGGCCCTGGGACACCCCCGAGGGGCGCAGCAGGTGGCGACCGGCAGAGAGGGTCTGCGTAGAGTGTGAGGCGGCGGCCGTGCTCAGCTGACTGAGTCGGCGCACTGCTGTGCCGGCGTGTGTCTGCTGCTGCCTCTGCGCACGGCGCGGATGTGTGGGGCGGGGGTGCAGTGTGGCGTGTGGCCGGTGCTGTATGGCCGAGAACGAATGCACACGCGTTGAAACGGACTAACCATTTTTTTTCTCGCGCATCGGTCAGCATCGTTTGGCGTCTTCCATCAGCAGTGCTTTGCCATCGGGGACTGCGCTACAACGGCGAAGGGCGACCCAGTGAAGCAGCTCACGATACGAGAAGGCCGCGAAAGCGTGGCTGCGCGCTAAGCGGCCTATGCCACTCTTCTTTTTCTCGCCTGCCTCGTTACCACATTGTCGGACCTTGGCGATGGTATACGCGTAGTGGTGTGCACACATGATGTGGATGCGTTTGCCTGCACACGTGAGTGTTTGTTGTAGGTCTTGTCTGCCCTGGGGGACGATGCCCCTCTGGGCGCCTGCATTTTGTTTTCGTCATGATATCCCTCCCTTCCCCTCTTCTCTGCTCGCCGGTGCGATGCCTCCTCCATATCCTTTCACCTCGAACTATGCTATGCGGCTTATGTGTGTGTGCGTGTGCCTCATCGGTCGGAGACAGGGAAGCAGCCGCAGCCGAGAGCGCCCGCACTGCTCTACAGGAGACGCGGCTGCTCTTGGTAGCGAGACGCACGTACACTCAAATAAATAAGCATCTGCACACGTAACCCATCTACTCCTTCGGCTGCACTAGACTGTGGCATTCATCTTCCGTTGTCACGGTGTGCGTTGCCCGCGAGGCGTACCCCGGGGACAACCTTCACGCCAGGGCGCGCTCTGGTGCTGGTTCTCTTCAATCCCGGTGACGCGACACTCGTGCCCGTGTGCGTGGGAAGTATCTCACGTGCAGATCTCATTTTTGAGATGCCGCCTCCGCGGAGACCATGAGAGAAACGTGTGCGACGTCCAGGGAGGCGACATTGCCCGAGCTGGCGCGCGAGTGCTACCGCTTCGTGGCAGAGCTGATTCTTGGCAAGGCCGCTGCCGCCGACATTGGAGGCTACAGGAACGTCCACCACACACGATGGCAGGAACGCCGCAGTATGGCTGCTGAGACGCTCGCCGGAACAGAGCAGCGTTCGCGACAGCAACACCAGCGCAGCCCTGCCGAGCACTTAATCAGCCAACTTGCGCGGCTTTGTCCGCTTCTTTGCTCTACGGTTGGAGAGGATGGCCTCTGCGGCGATGGGGGCACGCTGACGCTAGCAGACAGTGCGCTTGCGCCGCCCCCGCGAAGCAACGCAAGCGCAGGGATGGCTGAGATGCCACCGTCGTGGCAATCAAGAACGGCAGCCTCGCCACCGAACTGGTGGGACAGCGCTGCCGACGCCCTCGATGCGCTCTTCGATGCCGTGGACATGTACGTGGACTCGACCGCTGTATCGCCCACTTTCACGATGCCCGCCCTCTCGCTACCGGCAGCGGCGCTTGGCGGTCAGTCGCTTTCGCAGATCGAGGCTGCGCTGACCGAGGAAAGCTGCATTATGGCTGGACTACTGCTCCACCGCGAGGTGCGGCCACGCAGTGGACCGTGTTATGCGACGGTGGTGCCTCCTGTGCTCGTGGTGTTGGACTTGGATGGCACGTTGCTGCGCTCGCCCCTCAGCTCCATCTCGCTTCGAGCCGCGCAGGTGGCGACTACGGCGGAGGTGCGCGCGCTTTTCGTGGATGCAGATTTCCTAGGCGCGTTCTGTGAAGCTGTCAACCAACACGGGCATGAGCTGGCGATCTGCTCGCTGACAGAAGGGACGGCAGATCAGTGGGCTACGTCTCTCTCCGTCGCTGAGGCGGTTGTGTGCTTGCTCTCGCGCGTTCTTCCACCGACCCGCGCCTATCTCAACAGCATCGACGATGTTGTGTGCTTGCCGAGGTCGGTGGCGGGGCCGGGGAAGCTGTACCACCTGCAAGAGCTGCAGCAGCGTAGAAACGCGCGTGATGAGGAGCAGCGCCTGCGAAAGAGTCGAATTCATCCACAGCAGCAGCCGCGGCCGACCTACAACACCTGCGCTGAAGCCGCCGATGATGCCGGCGATTCCCTGCGCACCGGCCTCTCTCCGTTACCTCCGCAGACCCCCTCCGTTCACCATGATGACATTGTGGGCGGGCTGTGGAACCCGTCGACGCTTCTGCTGCCCAAGTGGCTGAGCACCGACTTGGTGCTGATCGACGACGACAGAGAGAACTGCCGCATGGCGGTGACGCAAGGCTATCACGCCACGCCGTGCGCCGAGACTGGGATGAGCGCCTCGTGGTACGCGGCTAACCCAGAGCTGCAGGTGCTCCTCGGCATCCCGGCAAGCGAAGTGGTGCCGCACAACGGTGCTCGTTCACGGCGGACGTCGCTGTGATGCTGAGCAGAGTTGCCGGACCTTGTGGGATACATGCACCCGTGTTGTGTGTGGTTTGTTTGCTTCGCTCTCGTTTTGTGCTCCCTCAGCCACTTTGGAACTATACAGGGCCCAGCTGCGCTGTATGGACGCTAACGCTTTCACGATGGCGCAGTCTCGTGTAGGCGCCTGAGTGTGCGCAGAAACGGGTCGCATAGTAGCGGGCTGCTCAGCCAATCACGGACGATCAAGATTGCTGTCATGGCTCTTATCGCGGGTAGCGATGGAGAAGCGAAAAAAGACGAAACGAAAAGGAAATACACGCCAAGCTGACGATGGCCGCGCGATGCCGGCGGCCTTGGTGTAAGGCGACTGCTGGCGAGCACGGCAACTCGCCAGTCAGCTGAAGAGGATGAAGAGAGAAGACAACAAGTGACGGGCACTGCAGACAAAATCGGGCGGTCCGCACCCCCCCCGTCACCATCCCCCGCTGGTCTTCTTCCATGCGTCCCTCTCTTCAATGTTGACTCTCGCACATCACACCTCGCTCTGATTCCGTTCCTCCCTCCTCTTTCCCTTTTTTTGCCTTTGTTCTCTCAACTCTCCACGCAAACGCACGACGCGCTCTCCCTTCGGAAAATACACGCCACCACCGCCACCATCACAAGGGAGTGCTTAGTGATTGCCACCCCTGTTATCTGAACTCTTTTTTTTTTTCGTTTCGTTTCTTTCTGTTCGCGTGATTCACTTTTCGACTCTCTCTCTAAGTGTGTGTGTGTGTTTTAGTTCCACCCGGTGGGCTCTCGCCTCGTCTTCCGTTACCCATCTTCACGCTCCGCTCCCGCACGTGCCCCGCGCGCTCTGGCACGCCTGACCCCTCAAACTGCACACATACACACAGGAGCCCCCATACACGTGCAGAAACCTCCCACATCAAGCCTGCACCATCACTACCATCACCCTTCTCTCCCTCACCCACGCTGCGTCGCGTTTTGCTTTATTTAGCCTCGGCTGTCTCCTCCTCTCACCTTCCTCTTCATCTGTTTTGACTGCTGTTGTTGCTGTTATCATTGCACTATTCGCCACGCCTTTTCCTCAGTTGCCTTGCCTGTCCGCCCAATTCTTTTTTATGTTTTCATCTTCTCTTCCATTCGTTGTGGTACACTGTTGCTGTCGCTGCTGCTGACTTGGCGAGGACGCGTCTCTCTCTCTCTCTGTATTCAGGCAAGCAGTCTCTGTTCCGCCCATCCCCTTCTACCGCTCTGCCCCTTCCCCCCTCCCTCCACTACCCCTCCCCGACTCCTCAACTCCTTATATTGGTAATACTGGTCTTTTTCAATTGTTTATTTATTTGCGTGTCTTCTTCGTGTGTGTGTCGGTCGTCCTCTGCCCCCGTGAAGTCACACCCGTGCATTAGTACCCCCCCCCTACACACACGCCACACACACCACCACGCAGGCCTTTCTGTGCGTACGACACTTTGAGCTTTTGCTTGCGTTCCTTTCCTCGCTCCACCACTCGCCTGACTGGAGCGCCACACCACGACCTGTTGCCTTCTCGTGTTGCACCGCTCACCCTTTTGGGTCGCCGTCTCCTTCCGTCATCCTATACGTGCCGCATTTCTCAGCCGTTTTCCTCTTTTCCTTCTACCCTCGCTGCAGCCCTCCCTCCGCCCTCTTTCCCTGACGATCACACGGACACACACACATACACACACACACACACACAGTCTCTCTCTGTCTCGCGCGCGGTGTTTCTGTGTGCGTCTGACGCGGGAAGCCTTGAGCTGGCCTCCCGCTCCGTCTCCCTTCCCTCCCTTTCTTTGTTCAATGGAAAGCACCGGCCTGTCTATGCGCGTGTGTGTGTGTATGCCTGTGGTACGTCTTCGCTCTTCTTGTTCCTTTTATATACCCTCTAGGAGCTGCGGCAATCATGCCCAACCAACCGCCGTGTTGGCGCAAGTGCCTTTCCACCAGAATCTTCCCAGACAAGCTCTCCAAGTCCTTCTGCTGCTTTAGCGCAGAGGCGGACGTGGACGAGGATGATGAGGTGATCGTGTACCTTAACGACCCCGAGTTGAACGCGCAGTTTAATTATCCGTCGAACTTCATTCGTACCTCCAAGTACACACTCATCTCCTTCCTCCCACTCAGCCTCCTGTTGGAGTTCAAAAAGGTGAGTAATTTGTATTTCCTCATGAACGTCATATTCAGCCTCATCCCAGGTGTGTCCCCGCTAAGTCCGGCGACCTCGATTGCGCCGCTGTCCTTTGTGCTCATCGTGGCACTCATCAAGGAGGGGGTGGAGGACATCAAGCGACATCAGGCCGACAACCGCGCCAACTCGATTTTAGTGCAGGTACTGCGAAACGGCAAGCTCGTCTCGGTGCACAGCAAGGACATCCACCCTGGTGACGTCATGCGTATCAAGAACGGCGAGGAGGTGCGCGCCGATGTCGTCATGCTCGCCTCGTCCGTCGAGGAAGGACAGGCATTTATAGACACATGTAACCTGGACGGCGAGACGAACCTGAAGTCGCGCAAGGCTCTGGAAGCCACCTGGGCGCTCTGCGAAGTCGAGGCAATCATGAATAGCACAGCCGTACTGCACACGAGCAAGCCAGACCCAGGGTTGCTGTCGTGGGCAGGGCTGTTGGAAATCAATGGCGAGGAGCACGCTCTCTCGCTGAACCAGTTCCTGTATCGCGGCTGCGTGTTACGCAACACGGACTGGGTGTGGGGCATGGTTGCCTACGCAGGGGTCGACACGAAGCTGTTCCGAAACTTGAAGCCAAAACCGCCAAAGTCGTCGAACCTCGACCGCAAGCTGAACTACTTTATCATAGCCATCCTCATATTCCAGAACATCATGCTCTTCATCTTAGCCTCCATGGCAGTGTGGTGGAACAGCAAGTACCGGGAAACGCCCTACCTCCGCTTCTTTATCAGCTTTCGCAAGAACGTAACTCTGTGGGGATACCGCTACTTGAGTTACTTCATTTTGCTGAGCTACTGCGTGCCCATCTCGCTGTTCATCACGATTGAAGTGTGCAAAGTGGTCCAGGCGCAGTGGATGCGGGTGGACTGCCTCATGATGGAGTACATGAGCAACCGCTGGCGGCACTGCCAGCCGAACACGTCGAACCTCAACGAGCAGCTAGCAATGGTGCGCTTCATCTTCAGCGACAAAACTGGGACGTTGACAGAGAACGTCATGAAGTTCAAGCTAGGCGACGCTCTCGGTAATCCGATCGACGCCGACAATCTGGACGAGTGCATCGCGCAGCTGCGCAAGGAGGCCGAGTCGAAGGGGCTAGGCCCGCTGCAAGAGTACTTTCTCGCGCTGGCCCTGTGCAACACGGTTCAGCCCTTCAAGGACGACACGGATGACTTGGGTGTTGTCTACGAAGGCAGCTCCCCAGACGAGGTGGCGCTGGTCGAGACCGCTGCTGCTGTCGGCTATCGCCTCATCAGCCGTACGACAAAGTCCATCACGCTACTCCTGCACGATGGGACGCGCAAGGTATACAACATCCTCGCCACACTGGAGTTCACGCCGGACCGCAAGATGATGAGCATCATCGTCGAGGACAGCGACACCAAAAAAATTACGCTGTACAATAAGGGGGCCGACAGTTTCATCAGGCCGCAGCTGAGCCGCGCCCCGGATGTGCAGGGGCACATCGAAAATGTCGAGATCCCTCTGACGGAAATGTCCTCGTCGGGGCTCCGCACGCTGCTTGTGTGCGCCAAGGATATCACACGGCGCCAGTTCGACCCATGGTTCGAGAAGTTCGTCGAAGCCGGCAAGTCCCTGCACAACCGCAGCTCCAATATTGATAAAGTCTGCTTAGAGATGGAGCAAGATATGCGGCTCGTCGGTGCCACCGCTATCGAGGACAAGCTGCAAGACGAGGTCCCTGAGACACTGTCCTTCTTCTTGAGCGCCGGTGTAATCATTTGGATGCTCACTGGCGACAAGCGCGAGACCGCCGTGACGATCGCTGCAACGTCGACCCTGTGCGACCCGCGCAACGACTTCATCGACCACATCGACATTGGTCATCTGAATTCATCGGATCCCAAGGCGATTGAGCGCGTAGGGCGCGACCTCGAAGTGGTGGAGCAGCACATCGCGCTCAAGGGGACCCACAAGGAGCGGCGCTGCACCTTGGTCATCGACGGCCCAGCGCTGAACATCGCAATGGAGCACTACTTTGACCAGTTCCTGCGCCTCTCCCATCAGGTCAACTCCGCCGTCTGCTGTCGTCTCACGCCGATCCAGAAGGCAACCGTCGTTCGCATGTTCCAGAAGTCAACCGGTAAGACAGCGCTGGCCATCGGTGACGGCGCCAACGACGTGTCCATGATCCGGGAGGGGCGTGTGGGCGTGGGCATTATTGGGCTGGAAGGTGCACACGCCGCCCTCGCCGCCGACTACGCGATTCCGCGGTTCAAGCACCTGCGCCGCCTATGCGCGGTGCATGGCCGCTACTCGCTCTTCCGCAACGCCAGCTGCATTCTGGTTAGCTTCCACAAGAACATTACTGTGTCGGTGGTGCAGTTCATCTTCGCCTTCTACGTCGGCTTCTCGGGGCTAACACTCTTTGATGGATGGATGCTGACCTTCTACAACGTCCTTCTAACAAGTATCCCACCCTTCTTCATGGGTATATTCGATAAGGACCTCCCCGAAGATGCCCTGCTGGAGCGGCCGAAGCTGTACACACCGTTGTCGCATGGCGAGTACTTTAACCTGGCGACGCTTCTGCGGTGGTTCGTCGAATCACTAACAACAGCGGTGATCCTCTTCTATGCTGCTTACCCGACATTGATCCGTCAAGACGGTTCCCATCAGCGCTACACCGGCGGCGAGACCGGCACGCTCGTGTTCAGCGGCTTGATCCTCGTCATTCAAACTCGCTTCATCCTGCAGATCCGCTACTGGCAGTGGCTGCAGGTGTTTGGCATGGCGATGTCGATTTTTCTCTTTCTGTTGTTGTTTCTCGTCTACTCCGCCATTCCCTCAGTCTTCAGTGACACGAATTTCTACTACCAAGCCTTCGATCTCATGTCGACCGCCAAGTACTGGTTTTTCCTGCTCCTCTACGTTGGCACCGAGGTGGTGGTCGTACTCGGCGTCATGACGTTCCAGAAGAACCTCTTCCCTACCCTGCGCGACGTCGCGGAGCGACAGTACGCTGTTCAAAACGGTGGAAAGCTGTGAAGATTGTATGCCAGTGACTAGGAAGAGGATCCAAGCACTGGGTGGGGGGGCGACAATGAGGGCAACGCGTGGCGCTGGACCGTAGGTTGGCCCGAGTGAATGTCTGTGCTTGGTGGTGTCACTTGGGGAGGGCGGAGCGTGGGCAGAGCATCGGGGAGAGAAGTGCGTGCACATGCGAGCGGCTTGGTATGTGGCTGCACTCCTGCCGCATCCTACCTCTGCGTCGCTTGTACCTCCCTCTCTGTGTCTCTGTCAGGTGCGCGTGCGCCTGCCTGGCTTTGACTTTTAGGGGCTACTCCCTCTTATCTCCTACCTAATCCGCATCGAACATGGGTTCGTGTTTTTTTTTCGCGTTGATGTTCTCACTTTCACATGCATGTCTGCTTGCCTTTGCGCGTGTGTGTATGTGTGTGTCTACCTCTGTGGGTGGGCATGTGTACGTGTGTGCCGGCAGCGGTTGGCTGTGGAACGTCTTTTTTTTTCGCGCGCCTGCGTAAGTCTCCTCCTGCTCAACTACTTTGGTTTTTTTTTTCGCTTCGCTGGTTTCCTCTTCATTCTTTTAGGGGTTGCGCAGGGTCACGAGGCACACGTGCCGAGATCGGCGCCCGCACGTGCAGCGGCCCCCCGCGACAAAGCCGATTAACAACACCAAAAAAAAAGACCGAATCGTCGAAGTGCACAAAACCATAGGAGAACACCCTCTCCACAAGAAACGTGTACACACACCGACACACACACGCACACACACACACACACCTCTCTATATATGTATATATGTAATATATACATACACATATATATTATATTCATAGAGAGAGAGGTGTGTGCGTGTGCTATATGTTTTACTTTCAGTTTGCTTTGGTTGGCTTAGCCGTTCCCTGATGACCGGCGATACTTCACCCTGGTCTCAAGATCTAGTGCCCACTCTCTGGATGTGGGTGGGAAGCCAAAGCAGCCGTCTCTCCCCCCCCCTCTATCCCCCTGCCCCTGCCGAACCACTTCGGGTGGTGACGGGGGTTCCCGTGCCCACGACGCAGAGAGGCCAGAGCGACCTGCGACAGCGCACACGCTTGTGTCATCCATGTGATGGGCGAAGCCTCCGCGTGACTCGAACGCATCCCGCCCGACGCTCACTGCCTACTGGTGTGTGTGCGTGGGGTGAGTGGGTGGGGGCCCTGGGACACCCCCGAGGGGCGCAGCAGGTGGCGACCGGCAGAGAGGGTCTGCGTAGAGTGTGAGGCGGCGGCCGTGCTCAGCTGACTGAGTCGGCGCACTGCTGTGCCGGCGTGTGTCTGCTGCTGCCTCTGCGCACGGCGCGGATGTGTGGGGCGGGGGTGCAGTGTGGCGTGTGGCCGGTGCTGTATGGCCGAGAACGAATGCACACGCGTTGGCAGAAAAGGCAACCTGTGCTCGTGTGCCCATTGCCGTTACCG
>NC_018240.1:612098-620403 GCF_000227135.1 Leishmania donovani | reverse complement strand
TCCGTGTGTATGCACGTGTGTGTGTGTGTGCGCACCTGTCTGTGTGTGTGCTACTTCGGCCTCGACGCACGCGTGGCAGGGACATCAGTGTGCGACGAGATCGGGCGGAGGATCGCGTTTTTTTTGTCTTCAGTGCAAGCGAGATCTTTATTCCACCTCCCAACGTTACCTGTGAACTCTGTTTCACATGACAAAGAGCCCCAGCGACTTCATGGTCCCTTCACTCTCTCGCGCTATTGGGCACTTTCCCTGCCTTCAGAGGAGGTTCGGCGCCCAACGGACTCGCGCCCATGTCTGCACCCGGTGAAACAGGAAGGGGGAAAGGACATGTGGCCCCGCAGTCTCGTCAGTGCACGAGCACAGGCGTACACGCCTACGCGTGTTCTTGTACGAAAGACGCGCTCGACTTGTGCTGGCATGGGCTCAGTGTAGGCGGCACGCACGCACACACCCCGATAATCGCACTGATGGAGGCGAGTATGCTGACTCGCGGATGACTTCGATAGAGCGTTGTCCCTTCTTCCATCTCCTCGAGCCTCACCCCCCGCCACAACCGCCCTTCTCTCTCTCTCTCTCGCGCATGTCGGTGAAGAATCAACACGTTTTCTTGTGCACGACCACATGCCTGTACTGGTGAAGGAAACGAGCGAGGAGCACAATCAAAGCACTCACGCGAACAGCAGATCATAACCTCTCATTGCCGTTGGCCTCCTCGGTGTTGGCACGGGGCCTGACGCAGCGCAATTTCTCGCGTTCTGCTCTCTCTCTCGTCTCTCTCTCTCACACACACACTCGTTTCTCTTGCCTTCCTCAGGTGCAGGTGAGGGCTGTTCGTGTGGCCAAGCGGCAACGCGAAAGAAGGCTGCATATGCTCAGGTGTGTGCGGCCGACTGGTGAAAGCCACACGGGGAGCTCGCACACACCAAGGCAGAGAGAGGAAGGGGTCGTTGGCGACTGTCGCAGGAGCAGCAGCCCAGGACAACATGTCCACGCTCTCCTACCAGCGGCAGTACCAGCAGATCCTGGCGGATCTGGCCGAGGTACAGCGCGAGGATGTGTACGTGAGCGCCCTGCGCGTCCCTATGGACGCCAAAGCACGGCATGCGTACTACGCGCAGTACTGGCTCTCCCTCTACGTGCGGTACGTGCGGCTGGCGCGGCAGATTGCCGTCATCCATGACACGGAGCTTCAGCCACAGCGCCGCGGTGATGTGCGCACACTACTGGACAGCTGTCTTGGACGCATGCTCGAGGCGCGTCATAATATTGTTGAGCACTGCGGCGACTATGTGGCGCTGGACGACACGCTCGAGGAGATGAGGCTGTCCCCGGAGGATCTGGAGCCGCCGCTGCCAACGTACCTGCTTGAGGACCGCCACGAGGTTCTGCTGCAGGAGCGGGCGTACGTCTTGTCTCTGCAGCAGCACTACAAGGAAACGGCGCCTGGGGTGGCCCCGGTGGCGCTCGCGGCAGCCGCGCACAGCGCGGCACTTTTCGCTGAGGACCCCACTAAAGCTCTGCCCCCGTTTCCCACCACTGCGGAGAAGTCACCGGCGACGGCAGATGGCGACACGGCGCCGATGTCTGTCGAGGAGGCTGTACGCATCCTGCAACTCGCTGAGCGCGGTCGTCAAGCTCGGCAGCGAGCAAAGATCCAGCTGCAGCTCTTCCGTCAGCAGCAGTACGCCGCCGCGCATGGGGCAGAGCTGCAGTCTCTGACGGGCAAGGATCGTGCGGCGACCATCGTACAGAAGGTGGCTCTCGGCTACCTTCAGCAGAAGCGTGCCAAGGAGCGGTACCAACAGGAGCAGGAGCTTCTGGGGATGACCAGCACGGCGGCCGTTCGCGGTAACGCGGCAAGAGTTGCCGCCAGCATCCACCACGACGATCGCAAGGCGCGGCAGCGAGTGAACCAGGCGGAGCTGCTGCAGAAGAAGCTTGAGATGAACCGCCAGTTGAAAAGCCAGGAAGGGCCCAAGACGCTTGAGGTGATGCTCGACGAAGTGCTGATGCACATGGCCTACGCACGCCTCGATGGGAAGGCTAAGAACGGCATTATGGACGTTCCCACAGTGGAGGACGGAGGCACATTGACACTGCTCGGCCGCAGCACTCGCAAGGCTGGATCGGCTGGCGCGTCTGTTGGATCTGAGGCAGGCGGCAGTGAGAAGGCAAGCCTTAACGGGACGGGCTACAGTAGCCGCTCGGTATCTCGTGTGTCCGAAAGTGTCGAAGCCACCAATGCTACTGCACAGGGCGGCCCACGTAAATCCTTTCGCCGCCCAGGCAATGGCGATGCCGCCGCTTCTGCCTCGACAGCCGCACCGCCCAGCGTCTTCCTCGATCACGTCTCCGCCACAACCGAGCGGCACAACACGCTCTGGAAGGAGCAGTTCCGCCGCACCCGCGTGGAGAAGGGCGACCTGGATCAGCCCTATGACGAGACTTTGCTGAGGCGGGAGCTGCTGGATGGCCCCCGCGGCATTATGCAGGATCTGCGCCAGTGCGTCGACCAGCTCGTGATGATGGAGGTGAACAACCTCAAGGAACGTCTCGAGGCGGAGAAGAACGCTGGCAAGAGGAAGAAGGGCGGCCGAAAGGGTAAGAAGGCGAAGGCCGCCAAAAAGCCGAAGCTGCGCGACCCGACCAAGGGCGAAGATTTGGAGTCCTACCTCAACACCACCGTCTACGAGAACAAGCTGCAGCTGCCGCCGCCGGATGTGCGGCTTTCGTCCTTCGTCGGCCCCCTTGGCGTCTCGGCCGGGCCGCTGGATCGCCTGCTGCGCACGCAGACCGTTGATAAGGAGATCGAGAAGAAGTGGAAGCGTGTGCTGCGCGGGTGGAACGACGACGTGCAACACGCGATCGGGATGCCGAAGGAGAAGATGGAGACGCTCTTCAAAGCGTACGCGCAGCCGTCCTCGTGGCTGAAGGACCCGTCTGCCGCCGAGGTGCGCGCCGCCGTCACCGACTACGCGGTGCTGCCTCTGGGGTCGCAGGTGGTGCACGACCTGGCCCCGCACCCGACAGGGCTGTTGCTCTACGGTGCACCCGGCTCTGGAAAGACCCTCCTCGCCTATGCCATCGCCAACGAGAGTGGTGCTCGCTTCTTCAATCTGTCGCCTGCTAACTTCCTCACCACCAAGGGTATTGCCAAGATGGTGCAGGTCGTCTTCTACACGGCACGCATGAAGGGGCCATCGGTGATTTACATAGACCGCATCGAGAAGATCTTTCCTGGGAAGGGCGGCAAGCGAGGGAAGAAGAAGGACGGCGAGCTGACGCGTGGAAAGAAGCTGAAGAAGGAGCTGCTCAAGGGCATCGCAAGTCTGCAGCCAACAGATCGTGTTTTGGTAGTGGCCACGTCGACGGAGCCGTGGTGTGCCGACACCGCCGCCCTGTGCAACATCTTTCAGCGAGCCGTGCACCTCGCCGCCCCCGACTTTGCGACCCGTGAGGCGCTGCTGAAAACCTTCATCAAGGCGCGGCTGGATACGGTTCACTCCACCGCCGTCACCCCTGCAGCAGAGGCATCCATCGCGGAAGCCATCCGCCACGTCTCCCTGCTCACGGATGGCCTCTCCGCTGGCCAGCTGCGCGACTGCGTCACGCAGACGCTCACCGCCCACCGGATGGAGCGGCTGGCCCATAACCCGATCGCAGCTGAGGAGTTTGTCCCTGCGCTGGCCGTCACGACTGGACTGAACGCTGCTCAGGTGCAGCGTTACCATGACTTCCAAGCGTCGCTGCCGGTGATGATGCGGCGCGCCAACGCCGTTGAGGACTTTAAGCCATCCGAGGATGAGGCGAAGCACCGCTAATCGCTGCCAACAGAGCGAAGAAAAGGAAAAGCAGCAACATCGTCTACAGTGGTGGTGTGGGGGTGGGTGGAGGGAATGCAGTTTGCACGTCCGCGCATGGTTGTGGCGTGTGTGTGTGTGTGCGTGTTTGCCTCTCTCTCTCTCGCTGAGGATGGCGTGGGTGACATGTATATTAGATGACCTGCGCGGCGGGGACTTCTTTTTTTGGGGGAGGGGGAGGGGTCTTGGCGCTCTTCCCTGCCCTTATGCCTTGGTGCACCTGTGCAGGCAGGCTGGCAGGTGTATGCGCATCGGTGTATGTAAACGTGACCCACTGATGTGTGTCTCTGTCATGTCGAGCCACGAACGAACAAAGTAATATCGTCCCCCTTCCTCTCCGGCGTCTCTCTCTCCATCACCTCCTCTTTCTTTGATAGTCGGAGACTCTGCCTGCTCGATGGAAGGGGGGCATGTGCCTGGTGGGGGGTGGGGAGGGGCAGACGCGGGGATGAGGAACAAGTGCCTCGGGCATGACGAGCGCGAGCGTGTGTGCATGCGTGGCTGGGCAGCAACGAACCCCTCCCCCTCCCCTGTTATGAGTGTCTCTTGCCTGGTCTAATGAAGCAGGTAGAACAAGGGCACTGAGCCCTTTTTTCCTGTGTGGGTGCGGCAGCGCCCGAATGCCGTGCTGCTGCTGCTGCGCCCTAACGGTGCCGCTCTCGTGAATGGGGCCCTTCTGATGTCGCCGTTTTAACGGCGTCTCCTTTCGTTTCGCTATCCAACTGCTGTCGCCATTTTTCTGCCCAGCAACTCCCCTGCCCTCCACTACTCACCCATCCACTCTCTCGCAACCCTTGTCAGACACGCGCCCACCATCGTGGATGGGCAGGTGTGCTTCGGTGGTCAGCGCCTCTGGTCTTCTCCCTTTCTCCACAACTTCGCATTCCGAATCAAGCGAATGCGTGCACGTCTTTCGCGGCTGGCCGACTCTCGGCCCCGTGATCGAAGGCGGCATGATGCGCAACGTCATCATTGTGTGTTACCATGCTGTCATTGAGAATGCGATGTCCTTGACGATGGAGACGATTACCTGACCTGGGTTGGGCAACAGGCCAATTATGGTGGAGCTGGCCCTCGACTTGCTCGACGAGGACGCGAAGGCGAGCACTGTCGAGGTCTTCGACATCGCCACAGCCAGTACCCCAGCAACGACGGCTGCCGCCGCCGCCTCACCGGCCCCTCGTCACCCGACTCGGCGCTGTGTTCAAGGAAGCTCGGCAACTACCACAAGCTCCGTCAAGAAAAAAGGTGCGCTTCTGGGCCGAAGAACGTATCACGTCTTGATGCAGCGGGCCGACGGCTACAATGCAGAACTGATGAAGAGGCTGCAGATCAACTCCAAGGGCTACGACACGCTCCTCTCCGTCCTTTGCTCTTCCTTCTTCCGCAAGAAGCTCAATAAGCCTACCACCATCGCGTTTAGCGACCCCATCGTGCAGCATATGGCCGCAGAGCGCTAACTTGGCACACGCGCTCCAGCCGACATTGTGAAGTGTGGTCACCTTCTCCACCTAGCAGCAGACGCAGCACTGAAGACGGATGGGGCGACACCCAAGTCACAGCCAAAGCCGCAGCGGCAGCAAGCAGCCGTTCCGCAGCAACCGTAAGACAGAGAACAAGGGTTACAGGTAAGCGGCTGTGTCTGTGCGTTGAAGTGGGCCGGTGCTGCTGCCAGTGCTGCGCGCCGTGACTAGCGTCTCACGCCCTCCCGTATTTCTCGCAGCCTCCCTTTCCGCTTCGACGCCAAGCAGTCGATCAGGCTTGTCGCGCCTATGCGGGGAAGATGCCCGTTGAATGCGGGGAGTGGGGGAGGTGACGGAAGCCAACGCACGAGGGATACCGCGACGGTGTCAATGCTGTCGGCAGTGGTGAGTGCCCATGTGATGGGACGTGTTGGTGGGCTTGTGTGTGCACTCTGCGTTGGTGTTCAATACGGTTCAGGTGAACAACAAGCGAACAGCGAGAGCGGAGCGGCAAACAGCGAAGCAGAGACATCGCGTGCTCGGCCGAGAAGAAAGAGCAGAAATGGCAGAAACATGACGACGGCGTGCCAACTGTCCATGCTGACCTCAGGCTTCCCTGCTGTTTCTTTCGTGTTGTGCGTGTGTGTGTATGTGTGTACGTGCGTGCGTGCGCGCGTGTGCGCCGCTGCTCTTATCTGCTTCGCTCTTCTCCTCCTGTCTCCATTCTTTCCTTCTTGGGCACTGCCTCGCATGACTGCACTGCTTCTCATCCACCTTATCGTCACGCACACATACGCGATGGATAGGTTGGCCCATCGAACAGCGAGTACCTCGGCATCGCGTACCCACGAACGGTTCCCTCAAGCACTTATACGAAGAGGGGTACGGTCAGCATCACTGCCACGATTTCTTTCGTTCCTTCTCTGGCGCACGAGCATACAGATTCTGGTGTGTTCTTTGCTTCTGTGTCTTTGTGCTCCAGCTGCTTGCACCTCACGCCGGTGAGGTGGGAGGAGAGCAGCGCGTGCGGAAGCGGACCCCCTCCTTAACCTCATCGCTGTCACTATCGACGAAGAAGGCGCGATCGAAGTCTTGTGGCGACTTCCCAAAGCCACGACCACCTCAGCGACTCACACCCACCATCCTTTCCCTCCCCCAAGCCTGGCGTGTTTGTGTGTGTGTGTGTTTGCGCGTGCGTACGTGCGGTGCGTGTCCTTTCCTGTCGCCTCACTTCTCCCACGCCCGTCACTCCAGACAGACATACACACACACACACACACGCCACCCTCTCTCCTCTCCCTTCTCCCCCCTCCTTCTTTCCCGCCTCTGCTTTCTGTTGTTGTTGCGTCTCTTTTGTATTTGTTTCCACTTTGAAAGCGACTCGCTCTCGCGCTCGCTCCGTGTCCGTGTGTGGACGTGCGCCCCCCCCCCTCCCCCCATGTAAAGCGGCCGTTGGCCGTGCCCCTGCGCTTTGTACTGCTGATTCCTTTCACGTGTCCCCCCCCCCCAACACCACCACCACCACCCAATACAGCCCGTACGCTGCCACCCCTGCTGCCTGCTGCCTGCTTCGCTTTGTGGTGGTGGTGGTGGTTCTTTTCACGGCTCTTCGTTTGCTTGCTTCTTTCGTTTGTGGCTGTTGTTGCTCGACGCATCCGTCTGTCATGTCGAGTCACCCGTTCGACCGCTCGACCAGGCGGACGCACTCGCCGTCGAAAATATTCCCGAACACCAATTCGCATGCGCCTCGCTCGCCCTTCTCTTCACCAACCCTACAACGCCATGACGACCCGTTCAAGAACAGCGAGAACATTCTCTTCAGCACCTTCGGCGCCGGTAGTGTCTCAGCAGCCACCCCAGCGACTGCCGCGGCAGCGTCATCCTCGTCGCTGTCACCCCTGTTCAGAGCCAGTGAAAACGGCAGCAGCTACTGCGGTAACGACAGTGGCGATCAGCACGCTGGTGCAGTAACACCAAAGACTTCACCGCCGGCGCAGCCAACCCTCTCGTCCGAGCGCTCTGGTGCGCGATCAGCGCTGCCAGACGCGTTGGAGCGAATCGCGCGCCGGCTCTCCACACTCATCACCACCTCACCAGCGCATGAGCCTACAACCGCGGCGGCGCCTGAAAAGTCACCAGCGAGCCCGGTTGAATGGGCGAGTGCCCCTGCCACGGTAGAGGATGCAACTACGTCAATGGGGGCCGGCAGCCGTAGTACTGGCGGCGGCGGTACGACGAGGTCCTCCACCGAGAGCCGCACCACAATACCACTGCCGTGCGTGCGACTCCCCCCTAAGATTAGCACAGCACCTTCACCGCCTGCCCCGCCAGCGTTGCAGCCACGGCGCGCCCATCAGATTCACGAGCCCTTCCCCGATCGCCGACCGGCCATACCATGGAAGCTGCGGCACCCCACGAGCCCCCCTCACTCGCGGCCGTCGGTGGCGATGGCCGAACGCCCGTCTACGCTCGCCATCAGCGAAGCCAAGACCAGCAACCGCCTGCCCGACCCTCTGCGCAGTCCAACAGACCGAACCCGGGAGCACCTGCTCTCTAACAGAAGCTTTTCCTCAGTGTTGGAGGCGGTGGCAGGCGGCACTAGCCTGTCAAGCACGCCGGACTTCCAAGAGGAAGAAGGGGTACAGCACAAGCGGACGTTTGACTTCTTCGGTGCGACGCCACACAGCGGAGAGTTTTTGCCGCTGATCGAGTGGCTGCTGCGCCGTGGCGAGCGCGGCGACGTCGGTGCCCCGACGGCATCGCAGAAGGACGGCGACGAGTACACGCAGGCGAGCTTCTTCAACGAGGACTACATCATGAAGCTGTGCGCTGCGGCGACGGCGGTGCTAGTGAAGGAGCCAACGCTGCTGGAGCTGGAGGTGGTAGCGCACGACACGCTGGTGGTGGTGGGCGACATCCACGGCCAGTTCCAGGACCTCTACACGAGCGTGCTCTGCCAGCAGTACGACCGGCGCCGGTGCA
>NC_018240.1:609503-611999 GCF_000227135.1 Leishmania donovani | reverse complement strand
GGGTGGCGGTGCACCCCCGACGGACGCGACCGCCGCTTCCTGTTCATGGGTGACTACGTGGACCGCGGCCCGCACAGCCTGGAGGTGGTGCTGCTGCTGCTGGCACTGAAGGTGGAATACCCGACGCTAGTTTACCTGACGCGTGGCAACCACGAGGAGGAGAAGACGTCGCGCGTGTACGGCTTCTTGACGGAGGCGACGTCGTCGCTGGGCGCCGCGGCCGGGACGGCGGTGTGGAGCGCCGTGAACAAGGTGTTCCTCGACCTACCGCTGGCCGCGATTGTGCAGACACTGTACATGCGCTTCTTTGTGACGCACGGCGGCCTCTCGCCGGTTTTGCAGAATGTGGAGGATATCTGCGCCCTGGAGCGGCACAATTACAGCTGCGGCAACATCACGGCCGCGGAGGATGACCTTATCGCAGGGCTTCTCTGGTCGGACCCAACGAACGAGGTGGCCATGTACGAGCAGAACCCTCGCGGCTGCGGCTTCTTGTTTGGCCCATCAGCCTCGAACCGATTCTGCGCCGACAACAACTTCGATTTTATCTGCCGCGCGCACCAGGTGGCGATGGAGGGCCACATGTGGACTCACAACGACCGCGTCTTGACGATCTTCTCCGCACCGAATTACTGCGGTGTCAACGGGAATAAGGGAGCCGTTCTTCTTATAAAGGGGTGCTCCCGGCGGCCCATAGTGCAGCAGTACGATAGCGCAGAAAAGAACGAGACCGCGCCAGCCCGCAAGACGGACTTTGCGTACGCTCACATGTTCACATGATGTGTATCGGAACATATCTGCTGTTTTATGTAAGCGAAGAAAAGGAAAGGGTGGAGCGAATATAGGTATGTGCGTTGGTGAATGACATCATAGTCGGCGCACAGCAGCCGTACGAGTTCCTGCCCACCCTCTAAGGCTCGAGGCCTCTCCCATGCTCCATCACACACACACACACACGCATAATACAGGCCCACCTTCCTCTCCATACACACCGAGTACAAGCACACACAGGCATACCGTATACACCTATAGCCCACGTGCATACGCAGCGGCCTGTGTGCTGGGCTCCCTTCCTTCCCTTCCTTTGGCTTTGTTGTTGTAATCCCCACCCCCACCCCCGCTCACCTCCCTCTCCCTCCCTCCCGCGCTGTTGAGTTTGTGAGGATGATGTTGTCTTCTCGTGCTCTTCTCTCTTACAAGCTTCTATATATATATATATATATATCTACATGCGCGTGTGTGCGTGTGTGGCTAATTATGTTCTCTGCCTGTGAACGCTCGAAAGAGTGCGGGCTGCGGACGACGATCGGTGATGATGGTGGTGGTGGACGGGTGGTGATGGCAACGGCGACTCACAGCGGTCGACAGGAACGTACCGCGCTCACTTGTTGTTGTAACTCAGTTCGCCCTCCCCGTCGTCTCCGCGACGCCCTTATTTTGTCCCTTACCTCTTGCGCTTTCTTTGGTTCTTGTCTCACACGGAGGAACGCCTCCACCTCCCCCCCCCCTGCTGAGCCTCCCACTAGAAGATGTCGACCAGTGTGATCCCTCAGTAGTGAAGTTGCGTGTGCTGCTGCTGATGGCAAAGGAGGAGGGAGGAGAGGGAAGGGGAAGAGTGCGGTCGTTTGTGCGGATCGTCGCATGCCCAGACCCACTCCCCTCTCACAACTCACGCTCGTTTTTGTAGAGGAACGCACAGCAGTTGCGACCCCAGTATGCTTGTGCCGTCAAGCCGGTGAAGGAGAAGGCGTATGTGGGTGGCATGCATACGGAACAGGGAGTCGATTGCGAAGCGGAGTGGTTGCTGCTTTACAACCTGCTTTAGACCACCACCCAACATGCCTCTACACAGCAACTGCAGAGGGTCCTCTGTGCGCGCGCCCTCTCACAAGGTTTACTTCGCTGACCTCTTTTTTCTGCACCTCTTTCCTAACAGTGTGTTTCCTACTTCCTATTCTCTTCCGTTCTCTCCTCTTCGCCGGCCTCCCGGATGATGCAGCCCACCTCAGCGTAGTCTCACAGGCTCCACTGCACACGCACACCTCCCATTCTGTGTGTGTGTGGGTGGGTGAGAAGCCGAAGCAGCCCTCCCCCTCCTCGTTTTTTTTCCAGCCCTGCCCATGCCGAACCACTTCGGGTGGTGACGGGGGTTCCCGTGCCCACGACGCAGAGAGGCCAGAGCGACCTGCGACAGCGCACACGCTTGCGCCATCCATGTGATGGGCGAAGCTTCCGCGTGACTCGAACGCATCCCGCCCGACGCTCACTGCCTACTGGTGTGTGTGTGTGGGGTGGGTGGGTGGGGGCCTGGGACACCCCCGAGGGACGCAGCAGGTGGCGACCGGCAGAGAGGGTCTGCGTAGAGTGTGAGGCGGCGGCCGTGCTCAGCTGACTGAGTCGGCGCACTGCTGTGCCGGCGTGTGTCTGCTGCTGCCTCTGCGCACGGCGCGGATGTGTGGGGCGGGGGTGCGGTGTGGCGTGTGGCCGGTGCTGTAT
>NC_018240.1:608748-609057 GCF_000227135.1 Leishmania donovani | reverse complement strand
ATTCGGCATGCTCTCGTCACGCTTCCGGCGCCTGTGCCTCATCAGCCCACCCGGTCGGACGTGGGAGATGCCGCGTATTTCGCGCGCATGCACCTTTGGGCTGATTGGTGTGGATCTCTTCGCGTCTTTTCCGTCCATCATTCGTGCTCCTCTCACCTCTCGATGCCTTGTCTGGGCGTGAGGCACCATGCAAGCTGTGCTTGGCAGCGCGCGCGCGGTGCTCGCATTTTGCGCCTCACGCGGCCAGCTTCAGGACGGCGCTGTTGTCTGGGGGTGCGGAGGACGCTGTCTCCATCTTCCACGTCCGCC
>NC_018240.1:604603-605418 GCF_000227135.1 Leishmania donovani | reverse complement strand
GCGCCTGTGCCTCATCAGCCCACCCGGTCGGACGTGGGAGATGCCGCGTATTTCGCGCGCATGCACCTTTGGGCTGATTGGTGTGGATCTCTTCGCGTCTTTTCCGTCCATCATTCGTGCTCCTCTCACCTCTCGATGCCTTGTCTGGGCGTGAGGCACCATGCAAGCTGTGCTTGGCAGCGCGCGCGCGGTGCTCGCATTTTGCGCCTCACGCGGCCAGCTTCAGGACGGCGCTGTTGTCTGGGGGTGCGGAGGACGCTGTCTCCATCTTCCACGTCCGCCGAGGTCATGAGGGGCGTGCGCCTGGATGGCTTCCCCGCATGTGCCTCGGCAGGTTGGACGCTGCCATGAGTCTGTGGCGGCGTGGGGTACTCCTCCCTCTCTTGCATCTGCACGTCTTTGACAGCAGTGGGCGCAAGCGTCATGATGGCTACTGGTGGATTTCTGCGGCACAGCTCGAGCACAGCCCTTGTCCGTCAGCACGAAGGGTGGGCGCTGGGCCCGGTGATAGCACGGTGGGGTGGCCCAGCATTGTTGCGGGCGCAGAATGAGCATGCAGATTAAAAAGAAGTCAGAATAGTTATGAATACCCATCACTCGCTCCTTCTCTGTGTGTGTGTCTTTGTGTGTACAGCCCCGACTTTCGGTTGCTAGTATTGCCCTGTTCCCGTTCGTCTTGGTGCTTGCCTACGTAGGTGAAACTACCCTTGCCCATATCCTGCCCCCCCGTCCACATTAAGAACACATGCACACAAAGGATGGCATTCACCAAGCTTTCTTTCCCGTGTGTCGTTTCACCCAACGGTTCTCTTTGT
>NC_018240.1:556241-604574 GCF_000227135.1 Leishmania donovani | reverse complement strand
TCAGCGGGTTTCGTCTGCGCGTGTATGCGCGCGAATCAACCGCCGCTGCTGCTCTCGTGCATGTGCAGGTAACGGATGTTTTGAAAGTCGTGTGCGCGCTGTGAGCCGTAACGTGGCTCTCGACGTGTTGTCTCGTAATACGCGAGCTTTCTCTATCCGTGTCGCAGAGACCCCTTCTTCGTTTTGGTTTGTGCTTGCGTGTTCCCCGAAGTGAAGCGAGGGGGTCTAATGTTGGTGTGGTTGCCTGTGCGTGGACGTGCTTCCGTGAAGCTATTCTTCTGTGCTATTCATCATGAGTAGAAGCCTACAGCCACACACGGACGCATACATCTTACCTCATCTCGCACCTTCGCACACACTGACAGAGCTGCTTGGAGACCCTCTCTTTTTCTCCCCTTTCTGCCGGTCTGTATATAGTCTATTGGTGCGCGCATCCCTGCACCCTCTGCCCTCCGATCTCCGTCCAACCATACACACACACATGCGCGCCCCTTCCTCGAACTCAGCGAAATCCTTTCTCTTTTCCCTTGTGTTGTCCCGTTGTCTCTACGGTCGAGCATGCCCTCGGTGTGCATTTCCGCCCTCCTCTCTCTCTCTCCGTCGCGTTTCGCTGCCTGCGGTCGAGGATGGATCGGGATGGAGAGACGCGATACGAAAAGCGTCACATCGGCGGTGATGCTCGTATTGTTGTGTGCTTGGTCGCGCTGTGTATGTGCCTTGTACACATTGGCGGCATTCTTTTTTTTTTTCTGCTTTTTTTTTCGTAAACGAGTGCGCCGGCGCCTTTCCCTCGCGTCATCTCTTTTCTTTTTTCTTCTTCGCTGCCGTTGATTGGCTCAGCCTGCGTCTGATGACGTCGTCGTCTCTCTCTGTCTGTCTGTCGGTACGTGTCTGTGTGCGTGTGTCTGATCCTTAGTCTTGCGGAGGCGATTTGGCGTGCCGCAAAGAGGGGGCGCCGCGCCCGTCCTCGCGACTCCTCTTGAACGGGATAACTTTGCTGTGGCTGCGTCGGCACTTCCGCCTCCCTCCTTGCCTCGCTCTGTGCATCGGCCTCCACGCCCCAGCTTCATGTTTGCTGGTTGTTGCGCACGACTCATCGAGCCACAACACAAAATGGAAAGCACAAAGAAAAAAATCGCGGAAAGTGACGTTGGCAATGCGGTCACCGCGTGAAAGCGCGAACGGCGTCACGTGCACCCCGCCCTCTCTCCTCGCCCTTCCCCTGTGGTGCTGCCCTGCCGCATCGTTGCTCGCGCCGGTCTCTTCCTCTTCGGCCTCCCTCTAACCATGCACATGCACGTGAACGCACCTATGCGCGCAACTTCGCCGCACAGCGCGTGGATGTCGTTCACCTAACCTGCTCTCGCTATCGCTCTCTCGCCCTCGCCCTCGCTCTTTCCCTTCGCTCTCCCCACCGTGTGTGTCTGCGCCAGCCTTTCCGCGTCCACGTGTGAGACCACCTGGACGGTCAGGCGTCTCAAAGAGAGGCCGTCCGCTGTCCATCGTCCATATCACGATTCCCCTTCCTCTTCCTGACTATCGTGGCACGCATACCTTTCCGCTCTGCCGCCCCCTCCGCGACACACCGTGGGACCCGAGATTCACGCAGGACTGCGCGCTCGTCGCCCACCCACGCCTCGCAGACGCAGTGGCTGCGGCAGCGCATGCCCACACATCTGCAAGCACCACAGCACCCAAACTGAGGTTTTCGATCGTTGTGGCTCTGCTTCTGCCCTACTTGGGCCACGCTGTGGGGCGGCCGGCTGCTCGAGGCGTGTATCTGTACGCGGAGCGCTTCCTTTTGGTTTCTTTGCGCAGAAGCTTCACGCACTCGTGTCCGCCTTCCCCAAGACGTCGGTGACGGGCCGGTCTGGCACCGCCGTAGGGAGATCTGTGGTACGTAACATCGGCGCAGAAAACAGCTAGCACTTCTGCCCCTCCATCCCTTCCCACCCCCAAACAGTGCAGGCGTGTCTTACGTCGAGGCGCTGAGCGAGGTGCTTGAGTTGTGACCACCACCACGGCGGACTTTGGCGAGCAGCAGCAGCAGCATCGGTAGAGTAGAAATCGAGAAGGTGACAGAGAGATCGGAAAAGCGCCATAGAGCACAAGCAAGTGTGCGCATCGCTGCCGCCATAACGACGTGGCGCTCGTGGTTACGTCTCTCTCTGCGCAATCCGACGAGAGAGGTGCGGCTGCCAAAAAAAAACAAGAGCGGCCCTCCAGCTCCAGTGAATCGCCCCCCCCTCCTCGCACCTTCGCACTCCTCCCTGCTCCTTACGTGCACTCACAGTGCAACGTATTAGCGTTCGTGCTCTTGCGCTGCCGAGGCAACGGGGCCCGTCGTGGCAGGGGTAAGGAGCGCTTGCCAAGTCTTGCGCGCGTGTCCGCGCTGGCCCTCGTGATCAAGAAAGGATTGCGCGCACGCAAACGAAAGGCGTGTCGTAGAGCAAGCGGCGGTGAGGGCGGAGCGAGCTGGTTCGGACAGCCACGCGCCTACGTGCGTTGCGACAGCGTGGCTGCACGACCGAAGGAGGAAGGGAAAAAGGGCGGTAGCGAATAAAGGGGAGGCGCCCTGACACTCACAGAACGAGGCGCACAGCGCGTACATGTATAAGCCATCCACACCAACCAAACGACGCGGCCGGTGTCTCCCAGGCAAGCTGCGACACAAGCCGAAACCGGGAGATCAGGAGACTAGCGCGAGCGAAAAGGAAAGCGCTCGGCCGGCGCCGACGTCCTCGACACCGAGTGTGGGCACTAGCAGCAGCGGCGGCGGCCATTGTGAATCTCTCACCGCACCATTCTCCTCGACGCCATCAACGTCTGGCGAAATTGGACAGACACACACGCGCCGATCCTTGAGACACAGCATCATTCAGAGCGGTGGCGGATTCGGCTACCTGCGCGTGACCACAGAAACCCCAGAACTGGCACCGTCTCCCGCAAGCACAAATACGGGACTGGGTAGCAGAGCAGACACGTTCTCTCGAGCGCCCGCACCAACGTCGTCACCAAAGGAGTTGCACGAAGACACCAAAGCATGGCCACCGGGGCAGCAGCCGCGAACGCAAGCCTCGTCTCCGTCCTTCCCAAACCCCAGCACACCGGCGGAATCGTCACTAGCGAGGCTGCGGGCTTTAGCGGGGCTGACGCCCTTGCGCATGTCCTCGCATGATCCTCAGGCGTTGTTGTCAAACTTATACCGCAACGAGGAGTCGCCCCTCCGTCATTCGTGCGACGCCAGATCCGAGCTCGGTAGCAGTGGCCCGTCGTCGGCGTCATCGTCGCGCGTGTCGTCGCCGTACACTCCCGATCTCGTACGGCGGCTGTCCTTCCTAAACGGCACGTCCGCGCAGACCACGCTGGCTCTGGTGCAGAGGGACCGACTGAAGCACCTCCGCAGCGGTGCGCGAAAGCCACCGTCACCGCCCATCGCCCCATCGTTTCATAACGAAGAAGAGAGCGCTGGGCAGCAGTCCAAAGGGCCGCCAGCGGTGCAGACTGTCAACGGCACGGCGGCTTCCGCTGGTCGCGGTCCCTTCCTCACCCCGTCGCTGGGTCTCGCCGACCTGCGCGCCTCAGCGTCGACATTATATCGCAACGAAGAAGACACTGATGGCGATCATCGTTCTGGCACGGAGAGCAGCTCGGCGCGGTCGACTAAGTCGCTGCTGAGTCGCCTACGCGCCTCCAGCCCGTGCCCAACCTCAGCTGCTGAGTGCGGTAGCGATTCGCATCCTTACATCCCACCCAAGGACGGCGTGGCTGGCGGTGGGTCTGTCGTCGGTGGGGCACCGACGCCTCACGAGCTACCAACAGGATCACCGTGGAAGTCAGCCGCGACGCTCGTGGCGCCCAGGCCGCTCGCGGAGCCATCTCCCTCGCCAGGGACGGGCCGGCCTCAGCCATCCGACATCTCAACACGGCTCGCGCAGCTGCGCGAACGAGCATCGGCGTCGCCGACATTGTTGCCTCCCACCGCGACAGTGGGGGCCTCTGTGGCGTCGCGGACGGGGTCGGCGCAGGCGCCGCCGCAGCAGCCGCATTCTCTCGTGAACCTTTCCCGTCTGCGTCGGCTCGCCAACCTCCAGCACCCGCATCCACAACCGTCGGCGCAGCGGTCGGGTGCAACACTGAATGAGGACCGTGAAAGCAGGCCAAGCCCGACACCAGCAGCGGCTCTGGAAGCCGCGCTTGAGCGTACACTGCAGCACCGCGTGCTGGCGGAGGCCACCGCCGCACGCGGTGACGCCACCCCAACGCCACCTGCAGCGATCGACAGCGACGAGCCCTACTTGGACCCAGTCGAAGCGCAGGAGCGTGCCGCGCGCCGCCACAAGTCAGAAAACGCATTGCCGTCACACGAGAGCGGTGCGAAGCAGGACCGCAACCACGCAGCCACCAAAATGAGTATGCCCCGCGCGCCACCGCGAAAAGGTGCGGTGTCCAAGACAGCCAAGAAGGAGAGTGCGGCGGCGGCTGTGGTGCTCAAGGGCCACCTGGGAAAGGGCACCCGCGGCAACACCTGCCACGCGAGCATCGTGACGCCCTCAACGGCACCGAAGGACAAGATCGGCACGGCCGCGGTCGAAGGCGCCGTGAAGTGTGCGAGCAACCCAGTGCGGGCGAAGCAGCTGATGAACAAGTTGCGCAGCCTGGCCGCCCCGGTGCCGGTCGGCGAGGCAGCAGGCGAGAAGAACCCGGAGGCTGTACCCAATCCGTTTCTCGGGAGCGCCGTAGCACCGCCGGTGCACTACCTGCGCGAGTGCCTATCGCAGCAGCCATCACCTTTGGCGCCGAACAAGGCAGACAAGGCGCTCTTGAGAAGCGTGTCGTTGTTACCGCCGTCCTGGTCGACCTCCTCGCCGTTCGCTGCGCTGGCCTCGCCGTCGCTTCACGCGGCGCTGACGCAAGCCTCGGCGGCACTCCTCAAAGAGCGCGGCACCGCTGGCAGTGCCAAGGGCTCGGATGATGTCAGCGATGGCGAGGAGCATGCGAGAGCGCCCTCCTCTTCCTCCTTCGCCTCTGTATCCCCACACTATTCTTACCCGTCCATGATGACTCGCAGCGCCACTGCGGCGGCGGCTGCCGCGGTAGCCGCAGCGGCCAAGACGACACCGGCAACGACGATGATGGCCGCCACCAGCATGGCCGGCACGACTCGTGTATTCTCAAAGGCGAGCACACTTACTGCCAGCGCCCAAAGCCGCAAGAACAGCACTGACATGCGGTGTTTCGTCTTCGACACCTCCTCTCTCCTCGACTCCGAGCCGGGCGTGATGAACTTGATCTTGGAGAAGTCGTTCATTGGTATCCCCTTCACTGTGCTCGACGAGCTGGACCGCATGCACAAGGACCGTGGCGGCAGCGCCAAGGACGACCACGCCGTCACCGCCGCCGCATCCACCGCTGGTGTGAACAGCACCCACGATCGCGAGTGGCGCCGGCAACGGGCTCATGAGCTGCGCAACTGGATTGCGGCGTGCTTGAGCAATGAGGCACAGAGTCACCTATGGCTGCAGAAACGGACGGAGGTGGTCCGGGAATACGACAGGCATGCCACGACCAATGATGACCGCATTCTCGGCTACGCCGTCTACCTCAGTCAGCACCAGGCCGCGAAGGTGCTCTTCGTTACCGAGGACAAGTTCCTGCGCATCAAGGCGAGCTCGGAGCTGGGAAAGGCGTACGCGTACAGCGACATCCGCAAGTTGGTTGGCATGCCGCCACTCCCGACAGCGTCGTCGACGGCAGCGCAAGGGAGGAGTGGCAAGAAGTAGAAGACAGCAGCGCTGGAGAGGCAGGAAGGGAGGTTGAAAATTTCGTACGAGTACAGGTGATCATGTGGCACTAGATACGAGGACGCCTTGTGTGCGGCACCGGCCCCACCTCCTTCCCACTCGGATCACGTCCTTATCGCCCGTAGCTCCCTTGCACAATGTATACATGTGCGTGTGGTCGTGCTAAGGAATGATACTTGCCTTCTGCGCGGCTAGGTACCAGCTGCTGCTGCTGAAGGGTGTTGCGCGCGTGTAGGTCAAGCTCGTTACAGGCCCCTCACCCTATGCGACCGGAGCCACCACCCTCCCCGCTTGCATCGTCTCCGCTCATCCGCCCACTCCGTCATTTCAACTGCCCTGTTCTGCTCGTACTCGCGCAAAGGGATCGGGTGGCCCGTAGGACCGCTGCAGCCGCCTCCGCGTCTTCTGTCCACGCCCCATTCGCTGTTGTCCAGCTGCTCCGCGAGAGTGCGGGGTGATGCTGGGAGGTGTTCGTGCGGAGCGGAGATGGTGGTGGGGGAAGGGACGCAGGCAGTGACGACGCTTGAGTCGGCCCGTGCGTGCCGGAGCAGCGGAGGGGCCCATTACCGTTCTACCTCTCCATCCTTTCAGCGACCCCGCACAACAGAGTCTTACAACTCAGCCCTTCAACGCGTGCCGGTGCGAGTACACAGACACGCGCACGACGCACCCACATCGGCACACGCGCGTGCTCCAGTGTGTACCCGTGGCCCTCTTCCGCCTCTCTCAGGGCTTTGCTGTTTTTTTGTTCGCTTTCGTGTTTTGGAGCTTCCCGCAGCCGCCTTCCTGCTACCGAGCGCTCTACCCTCTGCAGAGTTTCCCAGAGGTGCGCATCTCGCCTGTGCGCGCAGGGCTCCGTGCAGGCGCGTGCGCCTGTAGATCTCTCGTCTCCTTTCCCTTTTTCTTTTTTTGTTCTTGACTCTTCGGCTGAGAAGCGTTACAGAGCCATTCTGACAACCACGGAAGTGCAGGAGACGCATCAAGCCAAGTGTGCTCCCCGGCTCCCGGACAGGTGGACGAGGGTTTGGGGTGATGGTGGTGGTGGTGGCGAGGTGCAGGGAATCCGAAAGCACTGCGTTCTCACGGCAACGAAGGTCGCTGTTTCAGTTAAGCCATGCCGCGAGCTACTATGCACTCCAGCTGCACCGACGAACACGAAGCGTCCATCCCTCTCTCCTCTCCTTGTACGCTCCGTCTGTGCCCCTCCTGCATCGCTTCCTTCTACACCTCTGCTCTTCGCCGTCCTTCTCGCATCTCAGGAAGACGAAGCTGGCGTCATACAGATTTCAGCGCCGTTGCACGGACGCCCATCTACAGCGATCTGTGCTCTCTCTCTCTTTCGCTGTGCGTGTGTGGGTTGTCCGCGGATTGTCTCATGCAGGCGCTCACCTCTCGACTTCGCCATGCGTGTGTCGTCTCTCCCCATCATCATTGACGAGTTTCCGGCACTCGCCGGCCGCCGCAGCCACAGCGGCAGCGGGCCGGAGTTGTTTTTTCTCACTCACTTTCACACGGACCACATGAAGGGCCTCAGCTCTACCTGGACGGCCGGTTTCATCATCACCAGCACCCTCACTCGGCAACTGCTGCTGAACAAGTTTGAAGGACTTCGCGGACGCGTTCTCGGGCTGCCCTTCTGGTGTCGCACCTCCGTTCTCTCCGCCGCTGCCGCGGCGCACAGCGAAACCGACAGCAGCACCACCACTGCGGTCCCTGTAGTGTACGTCACGCTGCTTCCGGCGTTTCACGTACCTGGTAGCGCCATGATTTACATTGAGACGCCGTCCGGCGTCACCTACCTGCACACCGGCGACTTCAAGTACACAGAGACGGCGGCCCAGATGTCCCCACTGCGCACCTTCTTCCAGTCGCACCGAGTCGACCACCTCTATCTGGACGACACCTGGCTTCACTTGGGGCACGCAGAGCTGAAGTCGTGGCCGGCGCGCACTGAAAGCCCACTCGTCGGCCACCGCGGCGTTGGCATTGCTGACAGCGGCATCCGCGTGCTAAGCAAGTTGCTGGACGCAGATCAGGTGGAAGAGGCGATCGAAGCGATTGGGCGTCGTATGGACTACCAGCGCCAACTGCATGCGCAGTGGGTGCAGCAGCAGTCGCAATGCGACGCCAACGGCACCGCCGAGGCACTGACACCTTCATCCTCATCCTCATCAGCATCCGCTGAGCCGAGCAACACTCGACTGCCATTTGTTGTTCGTGTGTACCTGCACAATCAGTTCGGTAAGGAGATGCTCATCCAGCAACTGGCAGCGCGGCTGCGCACGAGGGCTATCATCGACGACGCCCGCTACGCACGTCTACTCACCGTGGTGGAAGCGCTTGAGGAGGAGCGGGATGACCTGAAGGCTTTTGAGGGGGCAAGCCCTGCCCGCCTTGACGGTGCTGCGCCACCGCTGTCGGCGGAGGAGCTGGCGTGGCGGGCCTCCGGTGGCGAGGCCGCCCACTACCCGTACGACCTCAACTGCTTTGTTTCTTTCTCACAAGCTCAGCAACAGCAGCAGCAGTGGTGGGCATGCTTAAGAAACGGCCGTGGTGCGATGCTACCACAGCAACCACAGCCGTCCGCTGACCACTCGGTCAAACGCTCGTGCGAGCCGCCTCTCATCGAGGTAGTCAGCAGCCGTGCCTCGATCGAGCCTGCCACCATGCAAGCGGCCTCGGCAGCGCGTGGTGGGACTCCGTACTACGGTGTCGTCATCTCAGGCTGGGCCCGGCTGCAGTCACAGACGCACGGCCCAGCGGCAAGTGGCCAGGTTTGGCAAGTCCCAACGACGCTTCACAGCACACCGCAGGAGATTGTGGACTTCGTCGCGCTACTTCGCCCGCTGTCAGTGACACCGTTGCACTACCGCCCCAGCCGAGGGGAGGTTGTTATGCAGCGCCTTGGGCCGTACCTGCGCGTGCCCTTTGTGAACAACCACGACACCGGCTGTGGCGCAACAGCAGCGGCGACGACGGGCACGGACGCAGTGGCCCTGAGAGGCGGTGTTGTGCGGTGGGTGCCGTACTTGCCGGCTTACCTACTCTCGCAGGTGGGAGGCAGCGACAGTCGAAGCGGTCTTGGCACCTTGACCCTCTTAGGGCTGCTTGGCGCACGCGATGCCGCCGCCGTTTGTGATGATGGCCTTGACGCGCTCGAGGAGAAGCCGCGGCGGGGATTCCGTATTCGCCCTGCGGGAATGCCACCCCCCTCGTCTAAGGCGGCGGTGGCGGCGTCTCGATCGGGTGGAGAGGCACCGGGAGGCTGCGACTCGCGCACCGCTGCGATCACCGCGCCGTACTTCTTCGCTCCCTCTCCCAAGTCGACGACGCCGCTTCCTGACCAGGGAATGACAGACGTGTGCGGCAAGGCAAAGAATCCCACAGACACGTCGGTGAGTTCACGCGCGCGCGCCGATGGTCTGCGCATGTCGACGTTGTTGCCGTCGTGGAGGCTATACTGTCTCACACAGTCGTGCCTCAGCACGCATCAGTCTGGCGGCAAGCGTGAGCGAGTTGACGCCGAGATGGATGGGCAGAGCATGGCCGCTCACCGTGCCGAGCGCCACGCTGCCACCACAATGAAGATCGAGTCCGGTGAAAAAGCTGTGAAGGCAGCGAATGACGACAATAAGGACTGCCCCGCCGTGCTGCTCAGCAGCAGCAGCGCCACCACCGGTCTTCCCTCGCTGTCCGACATCGCCGACAATGTGCTGGCCTGAGCAAGACAGTGTGGCGTATGTGTGTGTCCGCTTGTGTGCGAAATGGCGAACAGTGTAGATCGGTGGGGCAGCGCGTGGCCCACGACTCGGCAAGTCCGCTCATGCGCTCATACACACAGTCGCATCACCCTCCACTGCGACCAGCGCAATGCTATCGCACCAGAAGCAGTCGTACTCGTGCTCTGCCAATCTTCGTTGCTGCTCGCCTTACATAGACGCACGCGCACTCACACACATGTAGTATTCCCGCATATATCATAGAGGGACGCACGCACATGACCGCACCGCGCATCCCAGACTTCCCTGCCGCCTCTCAAAACGGCTGAGTCTGTGCAGGGTTGAGCCGTTGACGAAGCGCTCCAGGACGTGCCTACAACCGTCCGTCTTCCCTCTTTACTCCGCTGCTTATCTTTACACTTCGTGCATGCGTCCATCCGTCTCTTTTCTCCTCCTCCTCTTTCGCTCCTTGTCTTCACCGCTGATGCCGCGTCGTGGTGGAACTCAATGCGGCCGGAGGCGACTCGTCGCGTGTGCCACGCGGTCGCTGCCGCCACACCCACGGACATGCGTGTGCGCACAAAACGCTCGCTTCACACTGCCATACCATCAACTCCATTTCAAACACGCAGCAACAATAATTTTTTTCAGGTTTTGTGGGCGTCCCCCCCCCCTCCACCACTACCACGAGAAAGCAAAACAAACACACACAAAAAAAGAAAGGAACGAACGACCCTCTGTGGTGTGTATCCGTGGTCGGTCCTCTTCGCACGCTCGAGCCAATCACCCCCCCCCCTTACCCCTCCCCCTGTTCGCACACCGGCAACGCGCCAAACGCGCGTACGCGTACGTAAGAAACGATGTCCAAGACGGACGAAAACGGCAATGAGCTCATGGAGATAGAGGAGGTGGCGGTCTCCGACGGCGGTGCCGCCCGCTTCGCCGCCGTTGACGTGAAGAGCGGCGAGGAGCGCTTCAACGTCATTTGGCAGGACAGCGGCAAGCTCATGCGCTTCGATGAGGGCGAGAACCAGTGGAAGGAGCGTGGGCAGGGCACGGCCAAGGTGCTTCAACGCAAGGATAACACGTCCAAGTACATGTTCGTCTTCCGTCGGGAAGGCGTTGGCAAGCTGGCGGCGCAGCACTACCTAGTGAAGGGCATGAAGGTGACCAAGCACAAGCAGGGTGAAAAGATTCTTGTGTGGTCTGCCTTCAAGGACTTCACCGATGACGAGGAGGGATTCCCGGAGAACTTCGTGATGCGACTGTCATCCAAGGAGGCAGCGGACAAGGCTCTGGCCGAGATGATGGGGGCGATTGAGAAGTCAAGCGTGTAGACGAGCGGCCGCATACAGACATCCACGCTCACGAGTGCATCTCGCACTGAGTTCTTGTGCGTGCGTGTGTGTCGAGCAGAAACGAAGAAGAGCAATGTGTGCAGCCGGGCATGCAGGTGCGCCTGAGTGTGTGTGCTCTTCGGAGAGGAAGGAGAGCGCACGTATTTTGTCTAAAACGCAGGTGCCCATAACGTCGCCTCTTCGAGACCACTTTTCTCTCTGCATTCTTGTTCCTTGCCGTTGGCGAAGCGTGCGTGTGTGTGTGTGTGTGTGTGTGTGGGCACAGAGGCGTTGCCGCGTATCTCTGCGCTCTTCGAACCTGTTCTTTCTCTCTCCGTAACTCTTTGACGACGACGTGCCTGCGCGTGCACATGTGTTGTGTATCGGCGCCGCGTGTGGAGAAGCGGCGTTATGCTGGATCGCCGGCAAAGGAAGCCAGGCGGAGGCTCTTCACGGTGTGTGCACGGATGGCCCCTCTGCGTATGCGTGCTGTTGTGAGCGGTTATGGGCGGTCGAGTGCAGAGCCACGCTAACGCCCCACTCTCTCCCGCCCACACATGCGCACGTGTGCGTATGTTCGGTGTGTCTGCCGCGTGCTCTGTGTGATGCTGTGCTGTTCTGGTGGTTTCCTCCGTTTCTTTCTCTCTCCATGTGTGTGTATGACCGAAGTGTGTACGCACTTCAACGACGATAGCAGCGTGTGGACGCCTAAACAAAACGAAAAAAAAAGGATGGAGGTGACCGTCGAGGTGTGGTGGCGACGGCAGCGCCCGTGTGTGCGCCTCTGCCAAGCCGCAATCACCACTTACGGTTACCCTGGGACACGCTGCGCAGCGCGTGCTCTTGCTGCATTTCAGAGTGAAAGGAAACTCGACAAGGAAGCATGACTGCTCGTCAGCAACTGCTGACGCGCTAGCCGCTGCTTCTGCTGCTCGAGTGCGTGTTTCGAACAAGGCGAGTCGGCCACGCACCTAGCATCCATGGCGTCAAGGGCGCACTCACCTGCCTCCGCCCTTGGAGGTGCTCTCTCATCTATGAGCCATCCCCGATTCTTTCGCCGTGCCCTCTACTTAACTCATTTCTCGGGCGCTCCTCTTCCGCCCACGCACCCCACCCCTTCCACACACCGACGCAGGCACACGGCTTGCTGCAAAGAGCCGACAGGCCCCCTGCGAGGGGCAGGCAAGCAAACACGAAGACAACAGCCATTCTTATTCATGCAACCTCGCTCGCGTGTTTGACGTCGACTCGACGTGCGCACGTGCGTGCATGTGTACGTGCTCCCATCACTGATGCTGTGGTCTTCCTTGGCAGCACTCGCGCGCACACGCATAAAAAGCTCTCGGATTCCCGAGATACAGAAAGCTAGAACACATACACAGAGAGCTAGTGAGCAAGAGAGAATATGCATGCGGCACCGCTGCAACGATCACCTCATCTATACATATATATATATATCGGCAGATCTTCTTGTCTGCTCCCTTCGCTCGTTTCCTTCCGCTACAGGACCGGATGCTGTCCACAGATCCACCCGCAACGCACGAGCGCACACCCCAAAACACCTCGTAGTTGCTGCTGGGCGCATTGGCCGTACTGTTGCTTTTGTGTCGTTATGCATGGAAGTTGGGCTCGTGCTTTTTCACCTCGACTCCTTACTCTTCTCGCGCGGCACACCGGACATTGCGCGCGCGCACTCTCACTCCTCCGCCGTCTCACTCTCCTCGATTGGTACCTTTCCATCTCCACCACCCCATCACCTGCAACGCCCTCCAGCAGCTAACATCACCACCACCACCACCCCTCCCGCCCTCGTGCTCTCCGTCTCTCGCTGTGACTGTTGACAAGTTTTCGTCGTGGGCACGCATTCGTTTCTGCAAGGTACCTTCTTCCCCCGCCTCCTCATCTCTGCAGCCCTCCCCCGCCCCCACTCCTCCATGGTAATGCCATCGCTTGGCCTCCGTAAATCGAGGTATGCCAAGGGGTGGATCTTATCCGCGGCGCCGCTGCTCTGCGGTGTGCTGAACTCCCTCCTCTAGTGTATCCGTTGAGTGAGGAAGTGATTGAAGGGTGGTGGTGCAAGAGGATCCAGAAGTGCGGATAAGTATGCCTGCAACGGCTTGCTGCGCGTGTAAGGTGGCGTGCGCCGCGCAAGTCCTAGAGGAATGATCATCAAGTCCAACTCTTGTCTTACTTGCATGTATGCTCCTCTCGCATCTTCACGGCTCTCATCTACGCGAGTCCTCTCCCGCGCCCTGCCACATCCGATGACCCCTCCCCCATCCTCGACCCTCTTCTATCGCTATCCATGCTATGCTCGTTCTCTGTTAGCCCAGCCGCCTTTCTCTCTCTATATTTTACGTGTTGCTCCCATGAAACGACTCCTTACACTCACTGAGGCTCTCGCTCGCTCTGCGCGTGCGTGCGTCAGGGGGCGTCGGCGGAGGGCACGCCTCCCTCCCCTTTTTCTTTGTTGCTGTTGCGCTTGTACCTCCGCGATCTCTTCCTTCTCCCCTGAGCAGGCGCACGCCTCCCTGTCGATGAGTGAGCGCGCGTGTGTGCGCGTCACCGGGATTGGATTTATGTATCCTCTTGCGCTTGCGGAGGTAGATGGCGTGCACATTCTTGGTTTACAGCGCGAGTGGGGCGGAGCACCGAACGAAAAAAAAGAGGAGCAACGCAAAGTCTTTAGCCGGGCCTCTGAGGGTGCGCACACACCCCTCCTTTTCTGTGCTGAGCAGCGGTTTCGTTAGAGGGGGTGGGTGGGGTATCTCACCCACCATGATGCCGCGCCATCAAAGTCCACACCCACATCTCCCGCATGTGGCTCACTGCCATAGGATTGACGTCGGATCAGCGCATGTGGAAGACGTGATGTATTCCTCTTCGCTCCCCATAACCGCTGCACGTCTCTGCTCTTTTCTCCTCTGGGTGTCTAGGCTAGCCACGGTGACGTCCACAGCTCCACACAGTGAAGCGCTTTTCCACGGGGCCTCTAGAGAGGTGTGTGCCTTAACGCGTGCGTCTTCGGCACACGCACATCATCATCTACATGCTCCGACCCTCTTCGCCGTCCGCCTCTCCTGCCTCACACCCTGCTTCTCTACATATTTCGCTCCCTCGCGCGTTCTCCGTCATCGCCTCCTCACCACCGCCAGTCCCATGTATAGTGGCTGATTTTGAGTCTGCCTCTCCTTCACTCGCGACTTACTTTGCTGGCCCAGCACTGTCTCTCTCTGTGTTGTCTCCTCCCTTCTCTCTCGCTCTCTTGCGCTAATAGCGGGTGTAGAGGAAGGGAAGGCTGGGGCGTGACTGGCAACCTGCGTGTATGTGTGTGCCTCTCTCTCGTCGTTCTTATCTTTCCTCCACCCTTTTTTTCCCTACCCCTCTCGGTCTGTCTGTCTGCCTGTGTGCCTGCGTGAGCGCGCGTTTTTTTTTAATTTGTCTTTTTTTCACCTCACGGAAGCAGCGCTGCTCTGAGGCACTCTGTCGACCTCGTCCGGCAACCCAAAAAGGATGGATCAACTCAGCTCCCTCTACGTCCGCATGGCGAGCGGGGCGCACAGCCAAATACACAACCCCAGCTCCGTCATGGGCTTTGTGGACCAGATGCAGAGTCGCATGGAGAAGAGCTCGGCGCCCCGCAAGAACTATCTCATCGACTCCTCCACCCCACACAGCGACACCGTCATTGCGGAGTCGTCGGCGCTGAAGCCCAGCGTGGGGTGGGTGACACTGCAGGTAACAGAGGGTATTCGCCGCGGCATCCACGAATGGGGCATCAAGATCGAGCACCACGGCGAGAGCAACGATGGCAGCGGGCTCATGCTCGGCATCGTGCCAAAGAACTTCACCAAGTACGACACATTTATTTCGCAGGGCGGCGGCTGGTGCCTCAGCCGGGCCGGAAAGTTTTACGGCCACTGGCGTCGCACCGACAGCGGAGGCGGCGTGCTGACTTTTGGCACCGGCGACCGCGTCGTCCTCACCCTCGACTACGACGCCGCCGTCATGACCGTGCGGGTGGGTGACAAGACGGTCGTCGGCGAGCTCAGCGGGCTGACGATGGAGGTGTTTCCCGCCATCTCGCTCCACTACCGGCACCAGCACGTTCGCTTCGACCACCACGCCGTCCGCGAAACGGCCGAGCAGCACCTGCCGTGGCTGCAGCGCCAGGCCTTCCCGTTTGCACCGGCGTTCTTGCCGCTTAGCTTTTCGGAGGTGCAGCGGCTGCCGCTGAACTCGTACCTCTTCAGCAACCTCTTTCAACACCACACGTCGCTGGAGTGGAGCAGCGCGATGGCCGACACCGCGGGCGGCGGCGACGCTGGCCACCCGGCCATCTCCGCCCCTGACGCTTCTGGCAAAAAACGCAACGCGGCAGCATCACTGGCGTCCTCCCCGGACGCCCTTGCCGCTGCACGGCTTGCCGAACAGCGAGCAATGCGCTTGTACACGTCCTCGGAAGCAGCCGCGGCGCGCCTAACAGTGCTGTCACGCGCCTTCGCGGCGGTTCGCCGGTACGCTGCGGTGGTGCCTGGGAAAAGCCGTTTTCTTGCGCCTCACGTGACAGCGGAGTACCTTCGGCAGCGCCTGTACTCGGCGGCGCGCGAGCCGAGTCTCGGCAGCGGCGGTGGATCAGCCCTCACGACCTCAGGAGGCCTCTCGAGCAGTGGCGCCAGCGCCTTCCGCTTCGCTGACAGTGCTGGCTACGACGCCACGCTGAACTGCGGCGCCGTCATTGTCGTGCACTTGTTTGTTCGCGCCGTGTCGAGCGGGCAGGAGGTGGCCGTCTCACTCGTGCACAGCTTCCGCGACTACCTGCTGTCCCTGCCGATCTTCTCCCTGGTGGAGTACGACGGGTGCGCCAGTGGCAATGGCTGCAGTGGCGGCGGTGGCGGTGCGCGTGGTTCCCCTTTCAGTGGAGGCAACCATGGCGGTGTCGGAGGTGCGCGCTCGGCGCTGGCGCCGGACACGGTGCAGCTTGCCGTGGACCACATAGTGAGGCTGGTGGAATCTGCCCTCAAAGTGGCTGAGGCAGCACCTACCACAGCGGCGCCAAACTCAAATGGCATTAGTTCAGGCTCATCAGCTGGCAAGCGTAAAGACGGCGGCGGTGACGGCCCGGCTGTTACGCCGCTGACGTCGGCGCTGCTCGAGGTGGCGGTGGTGCTGGCCCTGCAACGTGGCCTCGTGAGTGAAGTGCTGCGCGTGTCGCGGTACCTCTTACGCGTGTCATCCGGTATCTTCTCGCCACCTCTAGTGCATTGGTTGAACCGGCATGCTGCCGGCCTCACGCCGCAGCAGGCCTTGCCAGACGTTGGACGAGCACTGAAGCGCGCATGCGAAGACCCCTCTGCTTTCATAGCCACGCCAGTGGACCCCGTGACGAGGGTGCTATCGGTGGCCTACGGCATCGGTGCTACGCTGTTTGTGCACACGGCAGACGGACTGACCAAGTACGGCCCCTCCGCCGCCACACCATACGTTCTCGTGGTCGAGACGAGGCAGCCAACGGCGTACTGCGTTGGTGCAGCCTCGTCCAGCTTGGCGGTGACGCACACCCGTGTACTGCTGCTGACAGACCTCATGGCATCTGCCGAGGTGGCGCTGGTTGTTTATGGGCTCCAGCTTGACACGCACCAAGTCCTGCGCTGGGCAGATATGCACGGCAGCTGGCCCTGCACGCTTAACGCGCACCCCCAGCTCGTGAGCACGACAGAGGATCGCGTCCTTGTCGTCTACGAAGACCACCAGCAGCAGGCGCCTTCAGCGCGTGTGCTGAACGGTGCAGCGGCAGCAGCCGGCACGCCGGCGAGCGCAGCGGCGAACGGCGGGGTGGTCCGCTCCACGGCTGGTCAGAGTCTCTCCGCTGCAGCCGCGACAGCGACCTCGGCAGAGTGGACCGTTATGATGCACTGCTACAACGCCGCAACGGCTTCTTCGCTCACTGCGGCGCCGCTCTGGGCACGTGCGTTGCACCCCGCCGCGGCCCCGGCGGGGCTCTGCCTGAACCGATGCCTTGCGCTGCGCAAGCCCAGCCTTGTTGATCTGGGCAGCCCAGAGGAGCACTTGACCGTGGCGGGCGGGCAGGTGACGGTGGAGCTATGGGTGCAGTTCCTCGACAAGGAAGACGCGGCAACGCTATACCAACACGGCGACCGCAGCACAAGCGGCGAAGTCTTTATTGAGCTGATCAAGTCGGAAGGTGCGTACTGCATCCGCGGCGGCTATCGGCACGAGATGCGCGGCTCGTGTCTTGTCTCGGCGCCGCTGCCGCCCACGGCGGAGAGCCGGCCCTTCCACATCGGCCTCGTCTTCAACGGGCGATGGCGGCTCCTGTTTGATGGTGAGGAAGTGGCCGGCAACCGCCAGGGTCCACACGTGTCACTCGACTCACCAAAGCAGCGGTGGACGGTGGGGGCGAACTGCACGTGCTTGCTGACGGGCTTGCGCGTGTGGCGGCTGGGTCGCACGGCTCGCGAGATTAGTCGTGACTACCGCCGCTCCCTCGTCGGCGACGAGCCGGGGCTTGTGGTGCAGCTCTTCTTCAACGAGAAGAGCGGAAACGTCGTCTTCAACTACGTGCACAACGTCAAGGCATGCCACGCCGTCTGCATCGGGGCCGTGGCCCACAAAGCGTGCGATACGCACCCGTGGCGCAGCTACGGCTCAGGCGCGCTTGGCGGTAGCAGCGCTGCTGCGGCAAGTGTGCCCGCTGCATCAACAGTAACAGCATCAGGTGCGGCTGCGCCGGCGGCCGCGTCGTCACCGGACGTCACACCGGTGTGCGCGCGGCTGCACGAGTGGCGCAATCTCACCATCAGCACCTGCTGCGCCACGCGACACGCGCTCATTGTCAGGACGCCCATCAGCGATGATGGCCCGTATGCGCTTAGGGAGGGCGGCCACGTGCTCATGTTCTTCGACCTCGCTGCCGGCGTCGCGCATCACTCGCTCTTCTTCCTGACAAGCCGCAGCCCGGTGCGACATATGATGCGCGCCGACCCGCAGGGGAGGCTGTGGGAGCTGTTCGAGGTGGATGTCGGTCTTGTGAAGGGCGAGCAGGAGGCGTCCTACCTTCTCTCCCTGCTCGGCAGCCCCGGGGCAGCGCCGCAGCGACCGCGCGACCGGGTGCTCGCCGTGGCACCCCTGCCTCTCATGGAGGATGAAGAGGGCCTGGACAACCTCAGCACACTGGCGAACGAGGGAGGGGACGAGGATGGCGACGGCACAGAGGAAGGGGAGCCGCGCGACTCGTTGGGCTCGACGACGACGAGCGAGATCAACCCTGTCGGCATGGATCGCAACACGGCAGACTCTCAGAGATCTAGCGAGGCGGCTGCGTCACAGGCCACCCAGACCCTCTCACGCTTGTCGTCCTTCACGGCACTCGTCGCACAGCCTTCGTCGGTGGTTACCTACGGCACGGTGGCGTTGTGGCTTCTGAAGCTTCTGGCCCTCCACGCCGAGGCGGAGCCCGGCGTCGATCAGACACTCTTCTCTCCCCTCGCGGACGATGTGGGGAGTCGATGCGTAACGGAGGTGCGGCTCATCTTGGGCGAGCACTTTCGCGTTGTCAAATCGAACAACGCGCGTCGCGCCGTCGCGCTGAAGAGCTCCGTGTCGTGGGTGGTGGTGGCAGCAGCGCTGCGCGTCTTACTGCGGCTGGTGCGCCGCGCGCGGGCCTTCGGCCTCCACCCCACGCCGTTGGGGCTGACAGTGGTGAGAGAGGGCACGGAGCGCGACGGTGGCGACGCGGCCGATGAATCGCAGAGCTCGCCAACGCACGTCTCCAAGGCCACAATGACGCTGCTACTGCGCGAGCTTCACGCGTCTTCGCTACGACGACGCGCCAGTGCGTCGGTGGTGCGGTCGCGGCGGTCGGCGATTGGGCACCCCGGCAGTAGTAGTGCAGACGACGGCGACGGCTTCTCAACAGACAGCTTCACGCTGCTAGGCCTCCTCGGCGACATCATCAACGAGGATGGGCTCACACTCTCGCCGGATGTCGTGACCCTCGCCCGCATCATCACCATCGAGGGCGTCGAGCTATTCTTGCCCGACGTCCGCCATCGCGCGCATCTCCTGAGGGACCTGCTTCGCGCCTCCTCTGGCGCCTCCTCGCCTCGCGCCTCCACGGCCGCCGGCGGTGCCGCTGTTGCCTCACCGCCTTCCGTCACCGCGGAGGAGCGAGTGCCGGCTATGGAAGTGCTGCTTGACGCAGTGGCGCAGAGTTTCACCACTGTGCTCGCCGCGGCGCCTCTGCTCGGCGTGGATGACGACAGTGCGGGGCCGGGCAGCGCGGCATCCCTCACGGAGCTCTGTGGCACCCTTCGCACGCTTCTCGAGGAGTCGTCTGTGCAGTGGCAGCGTCTGTGGGATGCGAGCACCGCGATACGGTCCGTCCGCAAGTTTGCGTCCTTTGCGACATCCCTGTCGGAGGCCATCGCCTCGCTGCAGCTGCTGCTGCTCAGCGCCTGTCAGGGCTCGCGGTGGGAAGTGGCGCTGACGCTGATGTACGCCAGTGGCGGTGGCAGCGCAGCAAACCGCGTCGCCGACGCCACCCGCGTCCGCGACGGGGGTGGCCAGGGTGACAGTAGCAATTCCGGCAACGGCGCGACAGCGAACGAGGTCGCTGGAAGCGGCGTCGGCGGTGTGAACGGCGGCGGCGCAGGTGTTGGCGGTCCGGACAGCGTTGCGGCCGCTGCGCTCGATCTTCAGCGACTATGCTTCTCGCAGGCCGCCGCCTACCACCCTTGCGTGCGGGCCTACTACAGCGCGCTTTTCGATGGCACCGAAGTCTGCTTAAGCCTTTGCGTGCAACAGCCGGCGCAGCAGCCGCCGACAGGCAGTACCTCGAAGACTGCAGAGCGGGGCGGCGGCGGCGGCGGCGACAGCGGGGCGCCACTGTCAGCGATGCTGTCAAGCCTGGCCCCAACGTTCGTGAACGCTCCACTGCACACGGCCTTGAGCGCTATCCCGCTGGTCCTCGCTGCCGAGGACGCGGAGTGGTTCCTCAAACGCCTCGAGCACCTGCTTATGCTGTGCGAGACGCTGCTGGAGCGGGTGGAGTTGCTGACGAGACCCAACAGCGGCACTGACATCTTCACCAGCACCACGAACGCCAGCAGCCCGGTCCTTCCTGGCAGTGGCGGCGCCATCTCTGCGCGACGGCTCGTGTGCTCGCTGCGCGAGGCGCTCTTCTACGCCTCTGTGTGGGTCGCGGCATTTCTCTTCAACAGCACGGCCGTGTCCTCCGCCAGCGTCAAGGCCGACGCGGTGCGGCGCCGACTTGGCCTCTTGTCCGTCACAACAACACCAACGACGCAGCGGCAAACGGCGCAGCTCACTGGCCACGCACCGTCTGTGGCAACAGCGACGAGCAGCACGACAGGGGCGCCACCGTCCAGCAGCACCGCTGACGACGCAGCCTACACCGCAGTGGGCGAGGAGCTCGCCCGCGTCTGGGAGCACCCGCTTCTGGAGGGCGGTCTCTGGCCCGGCACCGTCGCGATAGCAGCGGCTGCGCCTCAGCACCGAGCGCAGTTCGTTTCGCAGCTGATCAAGAACACGGCGTACTGGACTGCCAAGCAAACGATGCTGGATCCTCTGGCCTCGAAGTCACATCCTGCCATGGGCCCTCTCATCACCGCCATGGCGGCGGCGGCGTTGCACCTCAGTGCCGTACCACTGCAGCACCTTCCGCCGACGCAAGTGGAGGAGTTTATGTGCGCAGTCATGCGAAAGCTCTCGCGGCCAATTCGCACCGAGTTGCTAAGCCGACGCGCGGAGGGCGAAGACGATGGCAGCAGTGGACCTCCGTCACCCTCCTCGTCCTTGCCTCCTTCATTGAGTCGGCCAGAGTCGCTGAGGCAGACGCTGACAGAGCTGCAGCGTCGCTGCGAGGTGCTACTGCAGGCACGGACATGCACCGAGCTGTGGGCAGTGGAGGACGCCCTGTTTTGTATTCCGACTGAGCGTGTCGCCGCTGGTCGCTCGCTGGGGTCTGGGAGGGCTGCATGGGCTCACCCCCCGCTCCTTCCGGGAGCCTCGGCACCGTCCTCGTCGGCGCCGATGGCACCGAGCGCCTTGGGCGCACTGCACTCTGCGTGGAGCTCGTACCAGCTACGGCGAATGCGCTTCCGCGCGCACGCCGCCTCGCACCCGAGCTGGACGCTGCAGGAGGCCACGCAGCTCGTCACGAGCGTGGTACTCTCTCGCCAGATTACGGCGGAGCTTCTGCGCGCCGCTCTGCAACAGCGCGAGGAGCTGGCTGCGTTGAGGCGTACCGGCATCGAGCACATCTTCCGGCTCGTGCAGCGGGCCCCGCACAGCGCCGAGAGTGCCGCTCAGCTGCTCAGCGCACAGGGTCGCGGCGCGCACACGCACTATGAAGAGGGCATCGGCGGCTGTGGCAGCGCCCACGTTGACCACATTCGCCGCACCCTCTTCGACCTGCTGCGCTGGTCAATGGAAGAAATGCCGGCCCAGCTGGGCGCTAGCGGCAGTGCCACGCGCGATGGTGGCAGTGCGCCACTCTCCATGACCAGCACGGCAACGGTGCTGTGCGGTCTTCTCGACCGCAGCTGGCGGCCGCGTGACTTTGCATTCTTTGTGCAGCTGCGGGTGGTGCCGACCATGATGGAGACGTACGTAACCCTCTTCGTGCCCGTCAAGCGCGCCGACGACGAGGAAGCGGCAGAAGTGACGTCAGGCATGCGCAGCAGCGGCGACACGTTTGGTCTGCGACGACCCTCTACCGTCGCAGTCGCAATGACGGCAAGCAACAGCAGTGCTAGTCCGACAGATGATGGTGCGACGGCGACTGATTCGCGCGCTGGGTCGGTGGAGATGCGCCACGTCAACCTCGCAGAGCGGCAGAATCGCGATAAGGTTATCGCTGCTCAGCAGGCGCGTCGCACGAGCAAGAGCGCGCTGATGACGGCCTTCACGCTGAATCGGGCCGGCGGTACCGGTGGCGGCGGTGGTGGACCGCACGGCTCTGCCGGGCTCATGAGTGGCGGCACCGGCGACGCCGCCCTGCAGCACACTGCCGTGGAGGCAATGCAGGCGAAGGTGTGGCAGTGCTTCAAAAGTTTGGCTCTCCAGTCGACGGCGATGCTGACGCCCGAGCGCATTGCAAGTTTGTCGCGAGTAGAACAGACCTCCGTCATGACGTTCTTAGCTGACATGCTTGGCGCGATGGAGACGGAGCTGCGGCTGTGCCGGGACATGCTGTCGCGAGCCGTGAAAGACACGCCAACGCTGCTAGCGCAGGCGAGCGACGCTGCCGTGCTGGAGCCGCTGGTGACGGTGCAGGACCAGGTAGACCTGCTGCTGAGTTTCCTGTCCGTCGTGAGTGGGACGCTCTGCTCGGCCTCGTTGTCCGTCAGCGTCTCTGCCCCGGTGGGCCACACCACAGCAGGCAGAGCACCAAACGCACGAAACACCAGCGGCGACTGTAGTCTTAGCGCCCGCGACGGCACGGCACTCTTTCTCAGCTGCACCTTGAGCACGATGTGCGCCACCATCGCAGAGACTCTGCTTGAGCTCGTCTTCTTGGACATGTACCACGCGCGCGCGGTGAGCGCCGACGCCGGCGTGGGGTGCGTCGTGCGAGACGCCGCGGCGTGCGCCAGGGTCGCGGCGCTGCTGCTGTGTCGGTGTCAGCCGTCTGCTGTCCGCGGCATCACCGTTGCACCGGGTGTGTGGCAAGAAATGTACGAGTCGCCGGCGTTCGCGAAGATGTCGTTGCCCGCCTCCTCGCCTCTGAACGGCGGCCATCCGTGCATGCAGAGATGGCTAGACCTCAGTGTGTACGCCTTGGCCACGACCGGGATGAGTCGCACGACTCAGCACGTACTGCTGGCCTTCCGCCGACTTCTGCATCAGCCAGCGTGGGCCGCGGAGTTGCGCGGCTTCGCGTCATCCTACCAGGATGTTGTCCACGCTTACGCAGCGTCCGTGCTTAGCAGTCGCAGCGGTGGGGGCGAGATGGTTGGCGCAGCAGGTAAACCGACATTGACCGGCGCAGACGACGGTGCTGCAGGCACGAGCAGCAACTTCTCCACTAATACCCCGGCCCGGGGCCGCGAGGTGCATGCTGTCCACCTGTACGTGTGGTCGGCGATACTGGGTGGTCAGCTGCTGGTCCCCCCGACCTCGCCCGGAGCGTCCGTTACCTTCCTGGACGAGAAGGACGGCTATCAGGCCGTCACTGCGTGTGTGGTGGACGTGGAGGCAATGGCGCCGACGTCGGTGGGGCCCGGTGGCATGCCGACCAAGGCCGGCACGCCGTCCTCAGCCCAGTGCGGGCGGCCCATTCGCGGCTCCAGCCACTTCTTACTCAGGACGGCGGCTACCGCCGCTGAGGGCGAGAAGTTGCGCGGGGTGGTTGTCGTACCGACGGATGCAACAGGGCACAGCGGGAATAGAGGGGAGGTGCAGCTGTCGCCAAACCAGCTCTTCTTGCCAGCCTGGGAGAACGCCATCGTGGTGCCATCGTACGCGGGGCTGGTCGAGGACTTCCTCGCCCCAGCGCTCCGCCTCTGTGTACCGCTGTTGAATGAAAAGCTGGACACGGCCGCCGGCTTCACAGGATTCGAGCTGACCTACTTCATTACTCTCTTCCACCTCACAGCCGGCGTGGCGCGCGCGCGGCCGGATCTGGGGCGGCAGCTCATACAGTGCGGCGCGATGAAGCCCATTCGACAGTACGCACTGCAGGGCGTGGTGCGGCTTCCATTCCCGTTGAAGGCGCTCAGAGAGTTCGGCGCCTTGGTGGCGGTGCGGGCTGCCGAGGCCACAGCTGATCGCATCTGCGCCCCGCCGGACAACACAGACAATGCGGGCGGCTTGGCGAGCAGCGTCGCCGGTGCGGCCGCAACAGGCGGAGCAGGGGCGCCCTCGCTCGCTGCTGCCCTGGCGGCTGTCTCCGCCACTGAAATCAGTCGTGCCAGCGCCGGGTCGCGATCCCCGTTCGGCTCGCCCGTGTCCACGCAACACCAGACGTTGCCCGGAGTGAGCGAGGCTCTGCTGGAGAGCCTCCGCAGCGTGTCGCCCGGGCCCTCGGTAGGATACCCGGCCACCTTCCTCTCTGGCTTTCCCCAATCCAGCGCCACCGCCGCATGCTCGAGCGGCTTCCTGCGGGACTCGAACGAGTACGGCCTCTCACGTCTCGCGCGCAGCTTGGGAGTGTTTGGCGGTGCCTACGGTGGGGCCGCGATTAGCGGCGCCCCCTCGCAGCAGCCGATGCGGACGACATGCGCGTCGGTGGCAAACATCCTCCGCGGTGGCTCGAGTCTTACCACTACGACGGCGCGCATCCCACCGCGCACGGAGGTGGGAAGCGGGGCACCGATGTTCCTGTCCTTTCCCATGTGGCCTGCACACGATGTGCCACCTTGTGGGGCTGCGCGGAGTGGTGTTGTGGGGCAGCCGTCCGTGCCGGCTGCTGTTGAGATCACACCGTCACGCGCCGGCGTGCACTTCCCCGTCTGGGAGGACGGCTTCGCGATCGAGCTGGCGGTGCTGCTTAGTGACGGCGATATGTACCCCGCCATGGGTGACGCGCTGAGTGTGCCGTGCTCGTGGCCGAAGCCGCAGCTGGCCGCCGCCGGCGGCAACACAGCGCTGGAGTTTCCGCTCTTGACGCTGTACACGTCCGCAGACGGCGGCAGCAGTGGAGCGGTGGCGGCGGCGTCATCCGATGCGGGCCTCTTTCCTTTTCTGCAGTTGAGTGTCCAAGAGAGCAGCCTCAACGTCGTCGTGCGCCTCCCTCCCTCCACCGTCGGCGCACCAGACGGCAAGGAGGCGCTGCGCTGCAGCGCGAGGCGCACGCTGCGCCGCGAGGACTGGTACCACTGCATGCATGTTTCCGTCATGTGCAACGCACAGAGCCTGGCTCTCTCCCGCAACGGCGAGATGACGTCTGTGGAGTGGGGTGGCGCGGCTGGTGTCGGTCGGTGCGCAGAGGCGCTTCTGCGACGAGAGGGTGCCATCCGCAAGGTCGTCCTCGGGCGTGCGGAAACCGGAATGTCGTCTGCGCCGCCTCGCGAGGTAGATGGGCCGATGGCGCTGATTGGGGGACTGCGACTGTGGAGCACCTCCGTGTTGCGGACGTCTCTCCGCGTCGTCGCGGAGCTGGTCGCTCGCGACCGGGCGCTGCAGTCGATCGGCCTGCACGAGAATGTGTGCTACCTCGATCTCAAGGAGGGCACCGGCGCCGTCGTCGAGTCGGCGGACAGCCAGAAGCAGTTCCGCGGGGTGCTCTCTGGTAGCGTGCGGTGGGCAGCAGAGCCACTGCCGCTCGGCTTCTACCCGTCGATTGAACTCAACTCCGGCGGCGTGCTCGACGGAGTGACGGCGCCACTGGCGAGCAGCATCCGCGTGCCGCGCGTCGCCATGGCTGCCTTTGTCGACTCGCTCTCCTCCTTCTACTATGAGCGCTTCGGTGGGGATGTGCTGTGGTCGCTGCTGACGTTAGCGGCGCGCTACGCGACAGTGACGGCGCTGGAAGTTGGCACGAGCCCTGCCTACGCCCTGCACTGCCTCGCAGACACATCCGTGACCTCCTCCGCCTCCGCCATTGCTGCGCGAAGTGCCATGGCCTTCGATCCTCGCCAAGTGCTCGACCCGGCTCAGAAGGTGCCGCATCAGTTGAACCGCCTGTTCCAGCTCCACGACAGCGGCTACCTGCCCAACGCGCACGAGCGCCTCATACACGCCGTCGTGCAGCGCCTAGTGGCCGTGCTGGCGGCGGCGGTGCCGGAGGAGGAAGAGAAGACAGACAAGTCCTCGGTGGTCGCCAGGGTCGTTGGCGGCTCCGGCGCGACGGCAGCGCCAGCTGCATCACAGCTGTGCGGGCTCGTCGCCGACACGGCCTACGTGCTGCGACAGTTGCGAAGAGATGACGGTGAGATCTTCGTGATTGAGGTGCCGCCGCCAGGCCAGGCGGCCTCCGCTTCTGCTGCTATTACTCAACCCGTCGTTCTCCCGCTCGCCTTCACCAATGGCGGCGCTGGTGTGCTGACCTTTGACGCGAAGTACCGCAACATGGAGCAGGCCACCGTGTACAAGGACGTGGAGCTGAAGAGCGTCATTGCCAAGTACCCGGACGGGCAGGGTGGCTGGCCGTTGTGCACCTTGACGGCCACGGAGACCCCCTGGGCGTTCCTGCGCAGCGTGCCTACCTCCACATCTCATCGGCTGGCGGCGGGCGGCAAGCCCTGCAGTCCTGGCAGCATGCCCTCCTCCTCGATCGTCACCGTTACAACCAAGTCGCTCAAGCCCGCCATTCTGCACGCGATGGTGAAGGCGGTGTGTGACGCCCTGCGCAGCCTCGCTGGCGCGAGCGGCCAGGGCCATCGGCGCGGTAACGGCAGCGCCGGCTCCTCCATTGCCGAGCGCGCAGCCGCGTGTCTGCTCGATGCCCGCGTCGTGGTCTCCCTCATTCAGCAGAGCAGCGCCCGCTCGAGCGAGGACGACTGCGTGCACTTTGTGCATATCCTGACGGCGATGATGCGGCTCTGGCGGGACATGCCAGAGGTGCAGCCGTACGACCAAGTGCCCCTCGCCATGGCGATGTCACACCTGAACACCCCGCTCTGCAGCATCATCCAGCACGTGAACAGCGACTCCGACATTGGTTCTTTTGTGTCGTTGTCAACTGGCACCTACAGCCCGTACGTTCAGAGCCTGCTGGGGTTGCTGGTGAGCGCCGTGCACGCCGACTGCGCCTGGACCGGCCGAAGCTACGTGGAGCAACTCCAGGGCCGCTGGCGCCGTCTGTGGGGGATGTGGCAGCGCGCCGTCGTGTACCGGCCATCGCAGTTGGCCGATGCGAAGAGGAGGAGGCACAAAAGCGCCGCTTGTGCCGGCAGCACAGGCAAGGGCGTGCAAACCGCGCTTCCGAATGGCGGGAGACGCGATGGGGCCGCCGAGGAGGGGGCGACCGCTACCACCGCAGGCAGCAGCGCCTTTCGCGCTCTCTTCTTGGCGCCTCACTCGTCGAGCTCGAACCGCTACCAGCTGCAGGGAGCCACGCCAAACATGGAGATGCCACACGTGGACTCGCTCGACGCCTCGGTGGCGATCGCAGGGTCGTCGACGACCGGGCATGGAACCACGGAAAGCCCGGAGCCGGAGCCGAGCGACGGCAGCCACGCGGGTGAGGAGGGCCCTCTCAACGGCGGCAGCAGCGCCTCCACCGCGGCGGCGAGCAGCGGTGATAGCTCGCAAGCACCGCCGCTTGTGGTGGAGCTGGTCTCCATGCAGCCAGCATCAACTGGGCCAGCGGGCATCAGATCTTCGTCGCCCTTTTCCTCGGCGACGGAGAGCCACGACCAGCACCCGCAACCAACGCAAAAATACCCTCGCAGACCGTATCCAAGCGGCGTGTCACGCAAGGGCAACGGGCTCTGGGTGGTGCGCGCCACCTGCGCGGGTAAGGAGCATGGCGAGGAGCAGAACCCGTTCGCAGCGCGCGACGGAGCCGCACGCAGTGTAACGACCGTGCGTAGCACTGTCGGCTTGACAACCGGCATGTTCTACTGGGAGGTCTACGTGGCGAACATTAGCCGCGCCGAGCACACCGCTGCCACGCTGGCCGGGGGCAACAAGCTGCCCTCCAACATCCTCGTTGGAGTTGCGACGGAGCGGTGCGTGCCAACACACAGCAGCAGCAGCGCCACCGGCAGCGGTGCGCACGCAGAGGGGCGAGACGGGTTCCTGGGCAGCGACGGTGAGTCGTGGGGTTTCGACGGAGGCCGTGCCATGCGGCTCTGCCGTGGCTACGCGGTGGAGTCGAGCCCCCGTACGCGGTGGAAGATGGACGACGTCATTGGCTTTGTGCTGGACTTGCGCCAAAACAAGCTGTGCTGCCTGCACAACGGCCGTCTCGTCTCCGAGTTCAGCGATACCTTCCTCTCGGAAGAGCAGCGCGCCGCGCGGGTCGCCGTCTTCCCCGTCATCACGTGCACAGGGGAGGCCAGCTGCGAGGTAAACTTTGGCGCCACGGGTTTCGCCAGCACGCCGCCGCCGGGGTGTCTCCCGGTGGACTTGTCTATCTACATCAACGAGGAGGCGTGCCGGGTGTGGAAGGTGGTTCTGGCGGATGAGGTCAGCGCACCCCTTGCCTCGGCCACCGTAGCAGCCGCGACCCGCGCTGGACAGCCTGCCCGTCTTCTTCTTCCCAGCCCTGTCATTCCGCTGGTGGGCCAGCACCTGACACGCTTCACGCAGGGTCGCCAAGGCCCGCTGGATGTCGTCCTCCTGTCCTCGGACTCCAACGCGAAGCTCGTCACGTCGCGCGAGTGCAAGACGGACGACGCGGCGAGCCTTCTCTTCGGCAGCGTGGCCGTCACATCGGGCCGCTGGTACTTCGAGGTGGTGCTGCCGACGGAACCGACTTTCAGCGTCGGCTGGCACGCGTGCAAGTCGCTTGAGGAGCAGGGCAGTGGTGGGAGAGGAGGCGCCGGCCTGGCGGGGCTCATCGGCAGCGCCGGTGGCGGCGCTCCCGGCGGTTCAGCGAGCAACAGGGATGCGGCCATCGCCTCCCCAACCTCGCCGAGTCGCGTGCAGCTCTGGGGAGACGGGCCTTCGTGGGTTTTCGATGCCGGCCGCATGATCGCACGGCACAACAAGCACCAGGTCAGCCTTGCCCGTCGCGTATGGAAGTGCGGCGACGTCGTCGGGTGCCTGCTTGACTGCGAGGCCGGCACAGTGAGCTTCAGCGTCAACGGCGAGTTCCTGAAGGCGGCACACGGGAGCGGCGCCGTCGGGGGTGGTGGGCGGGGAGGTGGCAATGTCGCTGGGCTGAGTGGCAATGTCGCTGGGCTGAGTGGCACGCGCGGCAACTCGGAGCCCTTCGAAGCCACTGCCGCTGCATCCGCGACTTCCACCCAAGACGCAACTGCGACGGCGCTCTTCCGCGATGTGTGCATGAGCGAGACGCACGGGCTGGTGCCGGCCATTCTTCTGGAGCCCAAGTCGTCGCTCGTGTGTCTGTGGAACGAAGAGGAGCTTCTCTTTCCACCGACGAATGGTGGCGACTTCCGGGCACTTGGAGGTGCCAGCGCGGTACACGACGCGTTGGTGGAGATGATCGTCGTGCCCGATGGTGAGGCCGCCGCCCGTTTTCGCATGCACCCACTCCACGACAGGGGGGACGCCGCCAGGCAGCCGACAAAGGAGGAGAGGCTATACAAGCCGGTGGACGCCGTGGCGCTGCAGAAGCTGCTTTACTACGCGAGTAAGGTGCAAGAGCTGCACCCCACCAGCCTGCGCAGCTACACGATGCCGTCCCTCTACGGTGTTCACGGTGCAGCGCAGAGCCTTGAAAACCCAAACGCATCGGTTGCGCCTCCTCGCGACCTGGATGTCAACGCCGTCACGCCGAGCCGCGCCGTCTCGCAGAGGCATCAGCAGCGCGACCTCTGCACTGCCAGCGGCCTCGATGCGGCCACGCTGCAACCGCACTTGATGGCCCTGCTTCTCTTTGGGCACCTCTCCACCCTCCTCTACCCATTCGCCCACCCTGCCGCTCTGCCGGTGACAGTCGAAAACGCGCCGTTGGGCAGCAGCTGGGCCTTCAGCGAGCTGCAGGAGACGCTGCGGGCGTGCCAGCGGTATGCCCCGCCGTGGGCGTCGCTGCGAGCGCTGCAGTGGTCGCTGGACGCCTCGAACGGTGCAGGCAACGCGGTGCGACTCAGCGTGAACCGGCGCAAGGCACTGACAGTGGTGCGGGACAGCACCGCCTCCGCCGTGCGCCGGCTTCGCGACAGCCTTTTCGGCCAGGTGTACCAGCTGCTCGCCAGCAAGCCTCCTGAGTTCTTCATCACGAGCAAGAAGCTGTGGACCGTCTCCTTCTATGGCGAAGGCGCCGATGACGTTGGCGGCCCATATCGCGAGTGCCTCACGCAGATGTCTGCGGAGCTGATGAGTACCTCCCTCGCCCTCTTCTTGCCCAGCGCCAACATGGCCAGCGAACTTGGGGAGGTGCGGGACAGCTACGTCGTCAACCCGCTCTGCGCGCCACCGCTGGAGCTGCACATGTACCGCTTTATAGGACGACTGATGGGCGGCTGCCTGCGTGGTGGAGAGCCGCTTTCGCTCTACCTGTCCAGCGCACTCTGGAAGTACCTGGTGGGGGAGGCGGCGGACGACACAGACATGGCCCGCATTGACATGGCCACGCTGAACGCGCTCGGCTATGTGGAGCAGCTGGCTGGTTTTCCGTCGCCGAGGGGGGCTCTCGGAGGCAGCGGCGACGGCGACGACGCCGTGCGTGACGAGGAGCTCGCCGAGCTCTGCCCTCGCGGGTTTTCGCTTCTGAATGACGCCGGCGTAGTGGAAGAGCTCGTGCCGGGCGGGGAGCAGATCCCGGTCACGGTCGCCAGCGCCGACCTCTACACACACCTTGTGCGAGAGCATAAGCTGCACCGCACAGGGGCGGCGCAGCTCCGCGCGCTGCAGCAGGGCTTCCACGAGGTGGTGCCGCTGTGCAGCGTATCGGGGCTCAAGTGGTACGAACTGGAGGAGCTCGTGTGCGGGCAGTGCGACTACGACCCGGATGCGCTGCTGGACGCGGCCCGGTACGAGGGGCTGTCCCCCACCGACGTCCGCGTTAGGTTTCTCCGTAGCGTCCTCCGCGGATTCACGCGGCACCAGCGCGCCCTCTTCATGCGCTTCGTCAGCGGGCGAGAGCGCCTGCCGCCCGGGATGCATCTGAAGATCATGCCAGACGACGCGCCACGTGTGGCGCCCATCCCACCTATAACGCCGGACCGAGCAGCACCGTCGCTGCAGTCTGCCTCTCCACATCGTCGGCAACGCGTGGTCACTTCCCCTTCGCACGACACGACAACGGCAGTGATGACGCCGCAGCCGCCGCCGAGCAGCGAACAGCGGTGCGGCACCTCTTTTGTGCGCCACAACACGCTCGCGCAGAGCCGCCCCAGCAGCAACACCGGAAGCAATACACTGCCGCCGTCACCGCCGCAGCTCGGCTTCACGCCTCCTCCACCCCAGGCGGTGTCGCGCATGGTGCCGCCGCCTGCCCTGCAGCCAGGTCAACTACAGCCGGTCCGGGGCAGCGGCAGCGGGGGGCAGTCTCACGCGCCAGCCTCACTGCTCTCGCCGCTCGGCATGCAGGAGCGGTGCCGACAGCAGGAGTCGAAGGGGGGCGACGGGATGGTCGAGGACGGCATTGACTTCTCCCTCTGTGACGACACGCGCTTGCCGCAAGCCTCGACGTGCTTCTACTGGCTGCGTCTGCCCTGCTACAGCTCCACGTCGGTCATGGCGCAGAAGCTTCTGTTTGCGATTGAGCAGTGTGTCGATATTGATGCGGACTTCCGCGTGCACGACACGGACGTGGCGCAGCAAGAAGTCGGTCCCAGCCTGGCCCGCGTCAGCAGCGACGAGGACGACCTCTTCGAGGACTTCTCTCATCTCCGGTGAGGCGTAACGGTGCGGATCAGCTGCCACGTATGTGGAGGGATGGTGGTGGTGGTGGGGGGGGGGAATGCTTGTCTGTTCAGCCGCCCCACCTCTGGCAGAGAAGGAGCCGTGGGGCGTCGGCGAGCGATGAGCCGCCGGATGTGGTCCCCCTCTCTCTCCATGAAGTGGCGGCACCTTTGCCACTTTGGCTGCCCTCGGCCCCCCCCCGCCGTCGCCCTGCCGCTCGCGTGTATCTAAGGATGTAGAGTTTTCATTCATGTGTGTGTGGGGGTGTGGGTGTGGGTGTGCGTGGTTTTTCCGATTGTGTCGCGCACCAGAATCACGCGCACTCGCCATCCGCCATTGCGTGCACGAGAAGCATGAAGAGAGAAGAGACGGCCGTGTTGCTTGCATGACGCTGCCTCGCATCCCGCACCCTTCTCACGAAACAAACGACGTTAAACACAACCCTAGAGGACAGGACGCGGCTGAAGTGCCTGGCGCCCTCTCCTCCACCTTCCCCTACTCCCCTCTTATCCCACATCATCCGCAGCATCTTCATGCTCCTTTCGTTTGTACCCCTATCCCATTACACGAACACCACCATCACCACCACCGCCGCCGCCCCCCCCCCCCAACTCGGTTTCCCCAGGAGGGCGCGGCCAACCTATCCACCAACGTGCGCACTCAACACGAGAACAAGACTCAAGCGCGAACTCGCCCGTGATGCACGTAGCGTACATACAGACGTGTACGTGCACACCTGCGCGAACGCGATGAGTAGTTGTCGGCTTCTCTAACGTATGCGGGGGTGCATTGAGGCGTGTGCATTGGTGCTGCTTCTATACGCCGTCCCTCGCCCCGCCCTCACCCCCTTTCTGTGCTCTTCATGTTCTCGCTCTTGTCCTCCCTCCCGCCCATCCTCTCTCCTTCTCTTTCCTCTTCGTCCACGAGCAGCTCCCTTGTCGCTTGCATCTCGTCTAGTCCGCGTTCGCATCACCATGGCATACCCGTATAACGCAAACCCCGGCTACACTCAGCCGCCCACGCAATACGGCCAGCCTCCTGCGGTGGCAGGGGCCCACGGCCACCCGCCTGTGACGACGCCGCTGCCGTACAACGCCCAAAGCGCCTACGGCGGCGCACAGCCACCGATGCCGACCTCCACCGGCGTGTACGCCCCTTCAGCTCGGCACATGAACGACAACCAAGAGCTCATGGAGTGGTTCCGCGCGGTCGATACGGATGGCAGCGGCGCCATCAGCGTACCGGAGCTGAACGCGGCCCTGTCGTCCGCCGGCGTGCCGTTCAGCCTCGCCACGACGGAGAAGTTGCTGCACATGTACGATAAAAACCATAGCGGCGAGATCACCTTCAACGAGTTCAAAGATCTCCATCATTTCATTTTGAGCATGAGGGAGGGCTTCCGCAAGCGCGACTCCAGCGGCGATGGTCGGCTCGACAGCAACGAAGTGCGCGCCGCCCTCGTCTCGAGCGGCTATCAAGTCTCGGAGCAGACGTTCCAGGCCTTGATGCGCAAGTTTGACCGGCAGCGCCGCGGCAGCCTCGGCTTCGATGATTACGTCGAGCTATCCATCTTCATTTGTAGGGTGCGCAACGTCTTCGCCTTTTACGACCGCGAACGCACGGGGCAGGTCACATTCACCTTTGACACCTTCATCGGTGGTAGCGTCTCCATCCTGTAGGCCAGTGAAGCCCGCCGGAGTTGCGAGTGGGTGAGTCACGGCGGGGAGGGGAGGGGAGGGACGAAGGGAGGAGGAGGTAAGGGCATTCCTCTGGCTCTCCGCCGCTCTCTCTCTTTCTGTGTCTGTGTGTCTGACGTGTTGGTCGGGTCGAGATTGTGGGCGCTCTCCCCTTGGCGCTTCGCTTTTCTTTTTTTTTTTGTGCTATTGGAGTGCGGCATCTCCTCCGCACTGTGTGTTTCCTTTCGTTGTCCTCTTCCATCTTTTGTGTGATGGGCAGCCGAGTCTGACCAGCCCCTCTCGCTTGCCTCCCTCCTCTTCCCTCTCTCCCTGTCGCAGGCACGCGCGCATTAACTCGTGCACGCGCACGGGATCGCACCTCTGCACAAGCCCCCTCCTCCCCCTTACCTCTTCTGCTCTCCCTTTTCCCTTTCTTGTTGCCCTTCGCGTTTGTGGGAATCTCGTTACCGATTTGCCTCCTTCTCCGTCTCTCCTCACGCACTCTCTCCGTGTGGTGGGGGTGGTGGTGGGAGGAGGGAAGGGGGGTCGCGAGTGGGGCTCGAAAGGGATGCGGCCGTGCATTCGTTGCGGGTGACGGACCTTTGTGGGCAGGAGACACACCGACGCATTCGCCAACGGACTGTTTCGTGCGGAATAGCATGGGAAGAGGGAAGGCGGGCCGGCGGCAGCAGATAGGGACCATTGACACCGAACGCACGAAATACACAAGCACAGCCGCCAACAGAAAACGAACTAGCTGACGCGCATACATGCTAGGTGAGCAACGGGAAACGCAGCACGCGCGTTGCGCCTTACATGGAGCACGAGCACACCAGTCCACTCCCTCGACCCCTCCGTGCAAGAGCGAAATCGATGAGGGACCGGTGTTCGATGAACGCTCCGTTGCCACCGCACCGCTTGTGGCACTGTCTACACTGGCGTGAGAGCGCGCACGTGGTTGGTGGGTGAGTGTACTTTGCGAGTAGTTGACGCGGCGGAGTGCCCCTTCCCTTTTTCGCCTTTCTTCCGCACATTTTCCCCCCGCCCCGCCCCCACCCTCCTCGGCACAGACACACACCCACACGCACACACAGAAGATGAGGCTACGCTTGCAGCTCCATTCGTGCAACTGCTGTCTGCACCGCCGCACGCATCGGCGCTTTACCTCTCTTGCCAGTCCAACTCCCCCTCCTCTCCCCCCGCCTCGCCCTCCTCACACGGAAGCCCACACGCGCGCGCTGTCGCCCCCATCCCCTCCTTCCTCCTCCACGTCGCCCCACCCGTCTACTCCACTTCTACAATGGCGGATATCTACCCAGGCTACGGGTACCCCCAAGCCCGTCAGGGCTACAGGGCGAATCCGATGTACGGCGGGTAGCAACCCGCCACTGCCGGCTCCCTTGGCGGTGGCGCGTACGCGCCGCCGCAGAATCGAGCGCCACCAGAGTTAGTCAGTTGGTTCGAGGCGGTGGACAGTGACCATAATGGTCGCATCGATGTGGCCGAGCTAAACGCTGCCCTCTCCAGCGCCGGCTTCCGGTTTAGCCTTGGCACGACCGAGAAGTTGCTAGCCCGCTACGACCTCGACCGCAGTGGCACCATCACCATGGAGGAGTTTGCCCACCTCCACGAGTTCATTGCCGCGATGCAGCAAGGCTTCCGCCAACGCGACACCAGCGGTGACGGACGTCTCGACAGTAGAGAGACGCTCGAGGCCTTCCGGCTCAGTGGCTTCGTCCTCAGCGAGCAGACTTTGCAGGCTGTCATGCGCAAGTTTGACCGACAGCACCGCGGCTCGCTCGGCTTCGACGACTACATCGAGCTCTCTATCTTTATGGCGCAAGCGCGCGACGCGTTCGCCTACTGTGATCGAGACCGCAGCGGCCAGGTGCTCTTTAACTTCGACACCTTCCTCGGCACAGTGGCAACGATCTGGTAACGCGGTGTACGTGGCTGCGCCGGTCTTCTACATTTCTCTCTCTGTGTGTGAGCGTACTCATGCGCGCATGGCGCGCCCCCCCCCCCTTTCTTCCCTGCCCTCCCCCTCTCTATGTGTGTGTGTGTCTTTGTGCTGTGAAAGGGGCGCGGAGGCGGGTTTGCGCCTCGACGAAACGGTGCCTGCTGCTGACAACACTCCCTCCCCCCGCTCTTCGCATTCTCTTCTGCAACTACTCTAGCCAAGTAGAGAAGCAAGCCAAAGACGAAGAAGGAGCATCTATGCCCATACGTTTATGTGTACACTACACCCCGCGTGGCATCCAACGTGGTGCTGTTGTAGGGGGAGGGGGAACATCCCTGCCCCACGTGTAATGTGTCTTTCTGTGTCTGCCTGTCCCCGCCCTCGCGGAGCTCCTGCGCCTACGTACTCGCACATATCGGTGAGCGCATTCTACCGCTCTTCTCGCAAGGTGGCCCTCATGCCTTTTCCAACGCTCTCCCCTTCCTCCCCCTCCTCCATTGCCATCAGTAACACCGGCGCCCACAAAGGAGCCTCGCGTTAGGAAACCGCCTCTCTGCAGTGCACAGAGTCATTGATACAACTCCTGGTGCACCTTGACGCACCTTTCCCTGAATAACGTCAAGGAAAGGAAAAAGGATACGCACTTTCTACTCGAGCGCACGCGTAGGCACCAGCACACCCCCACACCTTGCACGCGGAGTTGTACACAGAAAAGCGTCGCTCCTCCATACAGTCACCCGTGCAGTGGCATCGCACCGCTGGGCCGTCACCTCACGCATCCGCTGAGCGACGCCCACAGGAGGGAGGGGCGGGCAGGAGAAGAAAGTACAAACAGAGTAGCGATCATACGCTCGTCGACGATTACGTACCACGCACACAAACACGCGAGGATGACGTCATCGTTGTCGTCCTCAACGCTGCGTCTGTCGCATAGCGCCACCATGGGCAGCACTGCCGCCGCCGCGGTAACAGGGGCAACAGAACCGGCGGTGGATGTCAGCCTGGATGAGTACTTCGAGGTCTGTCAGGCTTCTTCATCGTCCGCCTCCTCCTCCTCGTCCCGCTCGTCCTCGCCGTCCGTGTCGGAGCCGGCGACCCGATCTGTCGGGCCATCATCACGCGACGCTGCGTTCGGCGACAGAAGCAGCACTACCGCGGCACTCCAGCACCACCACTCGCGTGGCCGGCGAAATGTCAAGCCGGTCGCTGCTGTTGCTGCGGATCTCCCCACCTCTCTGCGAGGCAACGTTACACGGCCGTTGCTGCAGCGTCCTCGACCGCTACGCAGTCCATTTCTCGCGGATGTGCTCATATCCATCCCCTCCACGTTGGAAGACGAGGGTTTGCCACCGCACGACGCCGCGCCGTCTCGCCCGTCCACGTGTCCTTGTCCGCCTTTCCGGAAGCCGGAGTTTGTTGCTCCGCCGCACGGGAGCGCCGCGGCATTCTCGCGCAACGGTGCAGCCGTGCGGGGGTCGGCGGGCCACTTACTCGCGGAGTGTCTGCAACACACGACGCTGCCCTGTGTTCCTTCCCTTTGCGCACCCCCTTCGTGCTCTTCTGCGGTCGGCCACTCCTGTGCCGTGCCTCCGGGGCGAGCTAGCTCTGTGTTTGCGTTTCACCCACCGCCTGCAGGCACCGCCGCTGCCCGAGGGAAGAAACGTTCCTCTAAAACCATCACGACGCGAGGCGGGGCCGGTGCTTGTCCATCGTCGACGTCTCCGTCCACTGCTCCTCGCGCCGTTGCCGCTGCGCAAGTGGGCTGCCTCGCTCGCCAGCGGGCGGTGCTCTTCGATGTTCTTTGTGCCCTGCGCCAGCACCCCACGGCGAGTTGCGAGATGTACTCGGACAAGGGGGACTCACGTAGCAGCGCGCATGCTGACCTCTCTCTCGCCTCCTCTGGTGGCCCGTGGAGGCTGCGGGACGCTGTGCTGGCCGAGGCAGCTGCCAAGGCGTGGCCACTGACGTTCTTGGGGGCGCTGGAGCAGCTGCTGGAGGTGGCGAATGTCGTGGCAGCTGTCGACGCTCATGTGCGTGAATGCGAGCCGGCGCTCGCCCACCACACCTCGCGTGGCCCCACGGAAATGCACGGCGCCTTCGCTCACGATGTCACGGAGATGTGCGGCGATGTGCAGGACGCGTCCGTTGCCTTGGAGGCGACAGCAGCGCGGTCACTAGAGCGGCTGTGCTCGGTGCTGCGGCAGCTAAGCGCCGACTTTGGTCGATGGGTGCTGCAGCTGCAGGAGTACTTGCTAGTCGTGTGTGAGGGTGCTGCAGCGGCCTCGCATCTTAGCGAACACCAACCGCCCCCTCCTCTCGCGGAGAACGTGCGAGCCGCCCTTTACGAGAACGAGGAAGAGGCGCCCAAAGCGGGAGGTGGGAGGCAGTACCCTTTCCGCGCTGGTTCGTACATCGCGTCATCTGCCGGTGTGGCGGCCACAGTGCTGCCCGGGTCGTGCTCCTTGGCTGACCTTGTGGCGGCCGTTCGCGAGAATATTGTCCCACTGCAGCGTTGCCACGTGCTCGTAGAGGAAAGCGGCTGCTTTGAAGGGCTTGTGAGCTTCGACAGGCAAAGTTCTGCATCGAGGCCAACGGCGACCACGGGGGCGGCTGCAGCCAGTGGCGCTGGAGAGGAGGCGCCGCCGCGGTTGTTGTCGTGTGCGTTATTGGCCGCTCGCCTCCTTGACACACTCATCATTCAGGCCAGCGCATTCCAGGACACCTCGACGATGGATCTCTACCGCCTCTACGTCATGACGCTGCTCTACACCGCGTGGCCGTACGTGCTGCTCTGCACAGCAGCCATCTTTGGCTTTGTCCGCGGCATTGACCCGCCGGTGTGGCGCCGACAGCTGCCGCGGCTGTTTCGCTCTTCGTTCTCCCACGTGCGCATCGGTGACGCTAGCAGCCGCTTTCCCACAGACATCCTCTCGCTGCTGCTGAACTGCGTCGGGTACTATAACAGCGATGGCGTTGCAGCCTCCGCCGCCGCGGGGGAGAGAGGGAAGGGCATGGCACAGCGCACAAGCGTGCCGTCGTCATCGAGCGCTGGGCGCAGCGGTGACTCAGTCGGTGCAGTGTGGGTGCCGGGTCCTCGACAAGCCGGCGCCGGTAGAAGCGGCCGTCGCAGAGGGGAAGCCTCCGAGCAGCACGCCGCGAGGGCTGCGCTCACGTCGGCCCGCGCGTTTGTGTTGCGCAGTCTCGCCAGTTTCACGCGTCGCCACAAGCAAATCGCTCTCTCGCGGACCCCGATGCATCCACGACGCACCTCAGCCGCACCGGTCGGTGTAAAGGGCCACGCAGCGACGACGGCAGCCGCAGCCGCGAGAACTTCAGCTGGAACAGCGTCATGCCATCTTTGGCACACGAAGAGCATGAAGGAGATTCTGCACTACATCATGTACGAAGCCGGCGACCGTCAAGGCGACGAACCCGGCGCCGGTGATCAAGCTGGAAGTGGCACCGTCGCCGCGGTTGTAGCGTACGCCCAACAGAACCAGGACGTCCGCTGCCGCGTTGTGCAGGTTGCCGCACCGAGCACGGCCGTGGCGACGGTGGATGCGACGGGAAGCAGTAACGCTGGTGACAGCGCCGGTGCATTGCACTACGTGTACTTTCCCACAACAATTCCGCTCGGCTTTGCCTCCATGCTAGCGGAGGCCCTGGCAGGGCAGCAGCAGTGGCAGCAACAGCGTGGTGACTGTCGCGTGTCGAGCGTCGCCGATGATCAGGGCTGTCTGGCTCCGTCTTTACGCACATCTTCCTTGGGGCAGCGCAAGGCATCTGGCGGTGGCGACGGGATCGGCAGGCCGCGCTCACTCATGTGGTCCGAAGACGGGAATGCGGCGGCTGCTTCGGACAGCAACAACGGTGATGACGACGGAGGTGGCAGCGGCGATGAGGGCAGCAGTGTGCTGCGGCGGCGCGGCATATCGCTCTGGACGCTTGCCATCACTGAGTCGGACACCACCCCGGACGTGCGCTTCACTAACATCCTCGCTGGGGAGGAGGAGCAATACCTAGATGCGGCAGATACCGGTAGCAAGGCGTTTGGCCAGGGAGGTCAGGCGCAGCGGAAGCGGCGTTCCCATCAGCTGTGGATCAACGTCACCATCCCGTGTGCGCGCTGGATCACGACGGCGCTGCTCATCCCCATCGGTGTGGCGGTTCAGCGGCTGCAGGAGCGTCGCTTGCGTGACCTGTTCACGCTGTCGTTGCATGCAGACGCTGGCGGCGGCGGCAGCGGCTGCCTCTTGTCGCGTTCTCTGCATGCGCCCGTGCAGGAGGCACAGCAGCAGCGGCAATCAACGGACACGACGGCACCGGCGGAGCGGCCACCGTCTGGATCCCTCGCACCACTCGATGAGCTTGCCGGCAGAGGGCTTGTGAGCCGCACCGCCACCGCTACCGCGTGCTCTTTTATTCAGGCGTTGAAGCTGCTCGTTGACGTCGCCCTCTGCCGCGACCAGGAGAGGCTTGTCCACGGATTCCTGGAGCGACTGCACCGAGAGCCACGATGGTGGATGCGGCACGCCGAGGACGGCGGGGCGGCGGCGTACGGCCGCCTTGGCACCGCCGCTCCTGTTGTTTCCGCTATCTTCGCCGATGCGCTGCGTGGAAAGCGCTTCAGTGAGCTGGTACGGCTCTCTGTGCTCCCTGCGAGGGTGGGTGCTGCTGCTGCTGCGGTGGCGGCGGCGAGCACGATGACAGCCGCCACCCTCACTACACCGGGGCAGCAGGGTGGGCGAGGGGAGGAAGGGCACAGCAGCCCTCCCGTCGCAGCGGACATGCTCGACGTATTCGCATCTTTCCAGTTGGACCTCACCCTCCCTGACGCCTTCCAGCGCATCTTGCAGCCGCGGGACTTGAGCGTGTACGTGCAACCCTTGACGAGCAGGACGGAGCGCAGCTACCAGACCTACTTCTGGCAGCGCCGCCAGCGCCTCTACCTGGAGGAGGGCGACGCAGGGGAAGGGAAGGCATCGCCGGCCGCTGCAGCTGCATCCGGTTTAAATGGCATTGCGTTCGCCGACGTGTGGAGCTACGTCTTTGGCTACAAGTGCGCCCTCTACTACGCCCGAATCACGCTGCGGGAGCACAAGAAGCGCCTACAACAACGCGACACCCAAGATGCGCAGGCGGCCCAAGCGATGGGCCTGCCAGGACATACTGCGACGCAGCACCTGCGCTACGTGTCGCGAGGCCTGGGGACTGCCTACTACACCCTCAACTTCGCTGTGGAGCAGCTGCTCTCCTTCACGCAAAACGTCGCGATGCGCGTCGTGTATAACTTGGAGCGCCTGCTCGCCAAGGCCATGAGCCCGTCTCCGGAGTTGTTATCCTGCATGGAGCTGTGCTACCAGTTGGATGCGCTTCTACTAGAGCTGAGCATTGTGTCTTTCCCTGCTCGCCCGCCTGTTGCGCTGAACGTGCGGGAGCGGGGCATGCAGTCCCCTGCCGCCGAAGTGGTGCGCGCGGCGGTGCAGCGGGCGCTCGAGGTGGCGCTCGACCCTTCGCGCCTGCCTGTGTCGCACATCAATATCAGCACACGCAATGCCGTCGAGGCGCTCGTTGCGGCGGTCTTTGCCGCGGCGGAGAGCCACCCGTCCACCCTCGCCACGCATCTGAAGCCGCTGGTCGTGCGGCTGACTTTCAATCGGTACTACGGCACCGATGAGGAGATACGGTCGTTTCACTTTCGGTGACACACCTGCACACGTACACCGTTACATTGCAATGGCGCAGACGCGCATTACTATCTCTCGGTGCTGTGCTGTGTGTGTGTGTGTGTGTGCGTGTGTGTGCGTGCACACAGGTTTGGCGTGCAAGAAATGGCGAAGCCACAACGAAAGAAACCATGGCAATGACCGTGCACACACGGGCGAGGATGGGGCGAGGGGGGTTGAGGGTCGAGGGGGGCTGCGTACACGATGACAGAACGAGAACGAGGGAAAGATCGGACGTGGGGGGATCCTTTTGCGTGCGTATCACTCGCGACTCTACCCTTAAACTGCTTCTCCGTCCTTCCGCGCACCCCCCCCCCCTCTCCCTTCTCCAACGTCTCTATCTCTGTCACCGTCGCCGCGAGGGAGCAATGATGCCGCTTCTATCCTGCTCATCATCTCCTCCTCGTTCATGTGCCGCTTCTCCCCACCTCACCCACCCTTTCTGTAACGGTGGCAACGACGCTGCTGACGCTACACGGCCACCACCAAAACCCACCTCGCCGACTCGTACACACGTGCACGAACACGCACTTCTACGTACAACGGTCTAAGGCCCATGTCCGTCCCCGACCTCACGGCGGAGGAACTGGCCTACTATGCTTCCCTCCGCCTCGAAGATCCCGATGAAGCGGCGCTGGCGGCCTTTTTAGCGGACGTGGAGCAGGCGCACGAGGGCCACCCCAGCGATACCGGCACCGCTCCATCGAGCAATGTGGCATCCGCTATTGGGAACGGGGGAGCGCTTCTCACGCCAAGCTGGGTGCCTGCAGGTGCGCGCCTCGACAGCAGTGATGTGGAGGGGGTGCCGCCTCAACGTGGTGCTGCATCCCTCGACCGACAGCACTCTTCAACCTTCGTGTCCACAGGGCTGGCGATCAGGCGGATCTCCGCAAGGCTATTCCCTGCGCCTCGGTCAGCTACCACCGACAGTGGCACCCGCTACGGTGTCACACAGGTGCTGGAGAAAGACAGCCTCGTCGGCGGCGTAGCAGGTATTGCGGATGCCGCTCTGCAGACCCGGTGCGTTGAGCTTCCAGCGAGGCAGCTTACTTCTATTGCCCCTGTGCAGTGCTTCTTGAACGCCACACATGTGTATCTCCAGCACAACGCACTGGCTGGCCTGGAAGGCGTCGAGCTGCTCTCCCAGCTCCAGGTGTTGGTGGTGCACCACAATCAGCTTACCTCACTCGCCCCGCTGCAACAGCTGGAGTGCCTCTCGTACCTCGATGTGAATCACAACAACGTGAGCTCTTCGGTGGACGTACTGCTGCGCGACGAACTCCCCTGCCCGAGCCTTAAAAGTCTGAACCTCTCCAACAACCCGTGCTGGAGTCGGTGCGGCGGGGCAGTGAGTGACGGCGATGGTGGAGAGCGGCACCGCGCGTACGTGCAGCAGATTTGCACCGCTTGCCCACTGCTCGAGCGGCTTGACGACCTGGACGTTGATGACGGTGAGGAGGTGGTGCAGCACAGCGACAGTAGCACTGAGAGCGGTGTGAACGATGTGGCAGAGAGGCGGTCCGCCAGCGCCGCAGGCATCACCGTTAGGCGTGTGCAAGGCTCCGTGGAAGCGGCACGTGCAGCCAGTTCTCATGCACGTGTTCACGATATCCACACTCGCAGTAGTCCCGCGCCGCCTGGCTCCCTCGCTAGCGGCGAGGCAGAGCTCTCTGCTCGACCTCCCCGCAGTGCTCACGTGAACAAGGCCCGTTTGCTGGAAGAGGAGCAGGCACGGCTGGTGCAGCAGCTGTTCCTGCGGCGCGCCGCTGGCACTGCACCGGAAAGCCCGAAGGCGGTCAACACAGTTTCGGCCTCGCCCCTACACCCCAACCGCAGCAGGACCGGTAGTGGCCACTTCCACCCAAGAGATGCAGCGAAAGAAGCACCGGCAGAGCAGAAGACAAGGCAACCAGCCGACAGCACGGCTGATGTGTCTGCTCTCTACAGCACGCGGGGTGACACCCTCCAACTCTACCATAACTTGCAGTTCACGCAAGAGGTGAGTCAGGCACGGCTGCAACGCGACGTGGTGGCGCACTGGGACGACGTGTCGCGGGTGTTGCAGACGGTGCAGGCGCTGCAGCAAGACCGGCGGCGCCGAATACAGCAGAGGCTGCAGGAGCAGACGTCAGCGTACACGGAGTCGCTGATTATGCTCGAGAAGGAGTCGTTCACAAAGGACCTCGACCGCTATCGCAGCAGTGATGGGAGCCGGAGAGGTGCACCAACCGGCATCAACGCCGCTGCAAGTGCCCCTGTAGCTCCGCCGGCAGTTGCCACGCCGAACGCTATCGCAGCCGTGGCGCATACTAACGCTGCCGTTGATGGAAATTGTTCGTCGAAAGCCTCCTCCACATCCATTCAACCACCGGAGGAGCCCAAAGGGAAGACCAAGAAGGGTCCGAGTGTGCCGAAGCCGCCTCCGCGTCGTTGAGTTTCTGCTGTGGGCTACGCGTCTTGCTCTTTGCCCTCCTTCAGCTGCGGATGCGCAGGTGGTAGACGGAGGCGAGTGTGGCTGAAGTGTCGCTGCCTGCTCCGAGCGCCGGCAGCGGCTTCACCACCACCACTTCCCTCTCTCCAAGCACACGCGCACGCACGTTTGATGTACAGCGCACATCTCCCTCTCCCTCCCGTACGCCACTTTGTCTGATTTCGTTGCAAGCCAATGTGCGCTGGAGTCTCCCTCGAGTCGAGTCCCCCTCCCCCCTCCCTCCTCCTTCCTCCCACACGTGGGAAGGGCACATCTCGGCGAGGGAAGGAGGCAGGAGTGCCGTGAGCGCTTCCCGATTATAGGGGGAAGGTAAGATACTGCGTCAAGAAGGTGCAAGAAAAGGAAAACAGCATCGCTGCCCCCCCCCCTCCCTCCCTTCCTCCTCCCCCGTGAACGCATGCTGCACCCGTGTCTGTATATGTATCCGTCGTCGTTTTTGGGAAACGTCGCCACACCCGCACCCGCCGCCGCTGCAAAAAAGGGGGGCTGTTCGCATTTGTTTGTATAGGTGTCGGAGAAGCGCACGTGCGCTTCTCCCGCACATCCCCACCCCACCCCCTAAAACAGGCTTCCCCCACGTGTAGGGAGAGGGCTCATCTTGTCTCCTAATCACTGCCTGCCCTTCCCCTCCCCCACTGTCCGCACTCGCTCATGGCAATCCGCCTCCGTCAGACACCCTGGTGATCATACAAGCACACATAATGCGCCAGCCAACATGCTCGTGCGGCAGTGACACCCTCCCAAGGGCGGCGCCGGTGTCGCCACGCTGGCACGGGAGATAAATATGCCGATCCGTACAACCGGCGTCGTCACCAAGACGGTCGCCATCCGCTCAATAATGTTCACGGACCCGCCGGACAAGGCTGTGCCGCTGCCCAACGGCGCGGGCGAGGTGAGCGCTGTGGGGTCGGAGAGCACACGCTTTCCTGGTGGGCGGCCGCGTCGCGCTCATCCTCTTCTCTAACCCCCTCGAGGGGCGACCAAGGCGAGGGGATCTGGTCTCCCGTCATGTCTCGGCAACAGCCACTACGGTGTTGCGGCGGAGTACATGCTCACCAGCGAGGCGGACACGGTGCGCCTTCCTGGCTACGTGACGTGCGAGGTGACGGCTGCCGGCGCTTCCCGGCACCGGCGTGGCTGCACGGCTTGCTGTGAACAGCAATGCGAAAGGCCTTGTCCCAGACAGCGTCGGCCTTGTCGAGGGCGCCGGTGGCGTGAAGTGCCTGGCCGCGCTACCGGCGCACGCCGCGGGCTGCCGCGTGATGGCGCTGTCGTCCAGCGAAGCGAACGTGAAGCAGCGGCTGCATTGCGGGGTTGGTGGGCTTGCGCGACTGGGTGTACTGACGGGAGCAGCCGCAAGTGGGTCAAGGCGGTGCACGCGCTAACACCAGGCGGCCGCGCAGTGTGAACGCTCCAGGGAAGGAGGCGTGGGCGTGTCCTCTATGAACCAGTTGCTGGTGCGTTGTCCGCCGTCGTGGCTACATGGCCGTCAATGGCAACTTCGGACTAAAAGGAACGCGGGAAGGCTTTCACCTTGATCAGATGCTCATGGAACGAATGCTAATCACCGGCATCCGGGTGGGACAGCGGCGCCACTTCGAAGACATGCTTGAACTCATGGCGCTGCACAAGGCGCTCCCAGTCCTCGACGCGGGCCACTTCAAGCTGACGGAGCTGCCTGTCGTGTGCCGCCACCTGCAGACCTAGAGGCACTTTTGGTAAGGTGGGCATCACTGTGGATGGGCGTGGCGTGGCGAGAGGGTAGCATGCTGAAAGAGCCGTGTGCTCTCCGTTGCTGTTCGAGCGTCTACACCTCCCCCCCCCCTCCTCCCCTCTCCCTTGCTTCCGCCTGGCCCAACTCCCTGCGCGTGCATTCCTATTTCCGCATACCTCGCTTCGCTCCTCTCCATCCCCCGCCCTCTCTCCTGTGGTGCCGCTGGCGCGCTTGCCGTGGGCACTGTTCGGCAAGAGGACCTGCCGCATCCACCTCCTCTACCGCGAGCACGCCGTAACAGAGGACAGCAACGGGCAAGACGGGCTGCGCCTTCGCACAGATGCGCACGCCGAACTCAGCGCACATTGGCCTGGGCGGGGGAAAGGAAAATGCGCATCCGTGACGAGGGGTCGTTGGCCGTTCTATGTGGCTCTTTCAGCTGCGGCTGCGCGCGTGTGCATGCACGTGTATCCATCTTATTCTCTGTCGTCGTGACTTTGTGGTTCGTGATGGCGTGGCCGCCGGTCTTCGCCATTACCCTCACCCCCTGCCTCCCCACCCCACCCTGCTCTGCTCTCCTCCCTTGTGCGCACCGACAAGACGCAAAACAACAGAATCCCAATAAGCATGGAAAAGCGAACACAGGAAGAAAGAAGGAGACGATCGCACTGTCCTCGATACATGTGCGTGACATCGGTGCTCGGGGGCGAGATGACGTGCATTGTCTTGCCCTCCTCTCGAATTCGCTGGGAGGGTGGGTAGTGGTGGGAAACAGCGTCGGGTCGGTGCTTGCCTCTCCCTTGGCTCGATCCCTCTGGCACACAAGCCATCGACGCTCACCACGTCTGCGTTGTGCGGAAAGACATGAGTGTGAGTGGTGCGGCAGCTTTATGCTATCTCCTCCTCTTCTCTATCCGCGGCTCCGTGTGCCCCCAAGCCGTCTTCACCGTACGTGCAGGAGGAGTCGCGGTAGCCCTCAAGCACGCCCCACCGTGTACCTCTTTTAGTTTGTTGCTCTGTTCGTTCGTGTGCCGGCTTCACCGGTCTTCCGCTGTGTATATGCGTGTGTGTAACAGCGTGTGTGTGTGTCCTCTGGTCCGCCATAGGCGATGAACACAGAAAAACAAAGGCCCATACGAAGATCGACCCGATACACACCAACGGCCGCAGCATCTTCCGTGGCCGCAAGCGAAACAGGAAAACGGCGCACGGCCGCGCAGATCACATGCGCTCTGCCCTTATCACGAGTATCCTCGAGAAGGTAGAGAATGAGGTGCGCCAGCGTCTGCACGACGCGGCTGCCTTGACGTCGCCGGGTCCCTCCTCTGCCGTTGCCCCGCCCACCTTGCTCTCTCTCCTCACCCCGGAGGACTGGAGTGCTGTGCGGCGCTCGCTGAGGGAAGACGCCACTCTCCCACCCATCGCCGCCAGCGCAACGGATGAGGTGGAGAGTGCATCAGCAAGCTTCCAACCGGCGGCAGCGAGTGAGCTGCTGCAGTACGTACAGATGCGGTGCGCAGAGCTGCCCATGCGTCTGCAGATCGAGGCACTGCTGACACGCCGCTACGAGCACCTCCTGCGTCAGCACACGCGCGAGCTTGTCACCCTCAGCGAGCACATGGCACTGATCAGTCGTACTCCACCCACGTTAGCGCCGGCACCGCGAGGCTTTTCAGAGCCGGCGCCGAACCTCGCGCAGCTGCCGGTGGACGTGCGGGCGCTGCTGGCAGAGGAGGAGATGGGGCCGCGCCTCGAGCGTTGCCAAGCTCGCATCTGCGATCTGGAGGCGATGGCGCGGCAGGATGCAGAGGCCAAGGTGCGATGCTGTCAACGCATGGTGCTCCTCAGCGAGTTTGTGCAAGCGCTGGTGCGGCACGCCATGGCACACGTGCTGAAGGGCGAGGAAGAGCCGAAGAGCAACGCCGCCGTGGCGACGAAGCGGCCTCGTACGGAGCAGCACGCGTGACTGGCAGTCGTTGTCTTCGCGCGCGCGCGTGTGTGTGCGTGTGCAACGCTCCGTGTCGCAGTTTCGCTTGGCTTCATCGTCCCCCCCCCCCTCGTCGCCGCGTGGCAGTGCGCATGTGTCGGAGAGAAAGGGAAAGCGTTTCGTGCGAGACACAGAGAGGCGCTCGCAGCTTAATCCTGGTGAAGAAAGTCTGCTGCTCGTGTCGGCAGTCCTCCTTTCTTGTTGCGATCTTAAGCCGCTCTTTGGCCGAGTCGCAATGCGCGCCAGCGCCGCCGCCACCGCCAAATTCCCTTTACGGTACGTGCACGTGTGCCCCCGCATACGCACGCTGGGCCGCTTTCCGATAACCGGAAGATATCCGCCGAAGAACAGCAACGACATAAAACAGGAAGCGCTCCAAAAAAAAAAGCAGAGGTAGCAAGGAAAACGCCTGTAAAGACTTTCCAAAGTAACGTCTTGACCTCTTCCACAGGTGCAGGGGCATGCACTCTCGCCGGTGTAGCACGTGTCTGTCGAGCACTGAGATGCCTGCCAACCACGCAGCCCGGCTGAGGGAAGGCCACCATCGCGCTCACAGGCTCCGCTCTCGCACAAAGAATGTCATTCGCCTTTTACTCACCTCCATTTGTGGTGTCTCCGCTTGCGCGTGCTTGACTGAAAAGCGTTCCTCTGAGCCGCAGCACACGCCACGTGGCGCGGCCACCCGCACGTGCCCGCACCTCTTTCCCCACCCCACCCCGCCCCCGTCATCCTCCTTCCACGCTCACCACCGCCATACGCAAGGGTTTCAACCAGGGGACACACACGCACGGAAAAGCAAGACGATGGCGACGACATCGTCGCATCTCTTCTACTTTTTTTCTCACGCTCGCTTAACAGCCTCCATCCTTTTCTCCTCGCGAAAATCACTGCCTTTCCACGTTTCACCATGACAGACACAAATCACCACCGTCGCTCCGACACGGACAACAGGCGCAACGAAACAGCAGAGTTGTCCTTGTGCGGCCACCTCCTTGACCTCCCTCACGACGATGCTGGGCCACCCCACCGTGCTATCACCGGGCCCAGCGCCCACCCTTCGTGCTGACGGACAAGGGCTGTGCTCGAGCTGTGCCGCAGAAATCCACCAGTCGCCATCATGACGCTTGCGCCCACTGCTGTCAAAGACGTGCAGATGCAAGAGAGGGAGGAGTACCCCACGCCGCCACAGACTCATGGCAGCGTCCAACCTGCCGAGGCACATGCGGGGAAGCCATCCAGGCGCACGCCCCTCATGACCTCGGCGGACGTGGAAGATGGAGACAGCGTCCTCCGCACCCCCAGACAACAGCGCCGTCCTGAAGCTGGCCGCGTGAGGCGCAAAATGCGAGCACCGCGCGCGCGCTGCCAAGCACAGCTTGCATGGTGCCTCACGCCCAGACAAGGCATCGAGAGGTGAGAGGAGCACGAATGATGGACGGAAAAGACGCGAAGA